>NC_141164.1:91707057-91861128 GCF_053477565.2 Lygodium microphyllum
ATGTCACTAATTACATGCAAAGATATCTAGGCCCTCACAAAGTACTCAACAATATTTGCATGGATGGTGAGGAGACAATTGATCATGCATGTGTAGCTTTGGAGGAGAAAGCCCTCCCATTGCAAGCATCAACAAGATCATTTAGTGCAAACATGCAACGGGATTTGTAACGTACCCGCCTTTATTACGTGACGAGTAACATTTTAGTAGTCGCCTAGAGTTTACCTTCCAGTCGTCCCCATCTGTACTCTAACCAAAATGATCAGAATTTGTCCGAGGTCTAACCCACAAGGGAAGTGTCTTGTCGTTACCCTGGAGGATCAACTTGAAGATTCCTAGTTGACCTAATAGTCACCTATCAACAACTAGCTCACATTTGTAGGTGTCCTTCAAGAGGCTTCTTGTCCAGAAGGAGTAACTGCCATTACCCTTGGTTCATGGAGTACAACACTTTTTTCCAGTAGTGAACTAAGAATTTATAAAATCCCTCACAATGCTCTGGCACAACAACAGTACCTTTCCCCTAAGATAATTTACAGTTCAAGTTCTGAGACCAAACCCTAGGTAAGTTAGTGAGTCAACCCTTCCTATAGTTTCTTCCTAGCATTTATTTTTGGGGAAACCTCTCGACTAACCGAGACCACCTTGCCATAGGACTGGATTCATCGGGAATCCATGCACCCGCTTTGCTCTATGGAAGTTCCTAGTTATCTAATTATCTACCACATTACATGAAACATATAAAAACAGCTTCATTCATTAAAAAGAATCATTTTATGCATAGTTGTTTGTTTGTGATATTTACTCACGAACATATAATCAGAATAAAACAAATTCATTGATTATGTTTCATAATGTGTGTTCTCCCGCCCATACAAGAGAAAAATTACAATTTCACATGCTATCTCACCCGGCGCATCTGCACGTCACCAAGATCAAATCCACCTATAGCTAGTGTTTTTAGGTGTCCCAAGTAGAACTTGGACCATATAGGGGACCAAGTAGTTCCTAGGTGCGTAAAGGATTTACAAAACCAAAGCCGCCCGCTGGCACCTTAACCATCTCCTACTTAATACAATCCCTGTTGGGAGACCTCTCGCCATCGGAGTCGGTCCATGCTTCCGCAGCAGTAAAAACATCCTCTTGGTATGGGGTTTCAACACCTATCCTTGGGGGATGTATCGGGCTCCTCAATTTATATTTGTTCCAATACTTGATTCAATCAAGATCTAATCTAGAAAATCGCAAACAAGATTGATGTCTTCAAGCAGTTATGACTTCAATCAATCATGCAACTTTCAAGTGATGATTAATATAGTAGCAATCGATACTTGAATTTCACACAATGAACTCTTCTCCTTGGAATTTAACTAAGGGTATCTAGATTTTGGAGTCTCTAACTTCCCAATTTAAGGTTTATTCTTATAACCAAGTTTCTTGGCCTTAAGTCAGTTTCTTTAACTTAGAGATATTTCCAGTCTTAAAATCTTCTAGATTAAAATATACCCTTGACTAATTTCTTCGAGGTGTCTTGAAAAGTTCCTCATGATTTCTCTCGAGTTCTAGAATTTCATAGTTTCCTTAATAGTTTCTAGCCTGTAAGATGTTCTAATAATTTACCAAGTGAATACTCTAAGATTGCAATATTTCTTAAGAGACTTATCTTATTTCTATTGAATTTGGATAGAAATTTTTAGAAAAAAAACATGTGGTATCGAAATTGGTAAAGGGTTGTTATCTGTCCGTGACTCTGTTAGTGACTTCTGTACTCACAACTCCAATTGCTTCCACGTTTGTATGGTCATTCGCAACTTCCACTTTTGAATTCTTTTTCTTCGGGGCCATGATGGAAATATGATTCATAGAAGAAGAAGAACACGGCAATAATACCAGTTGGCAAGGGTGTAAGACTCTCGATGATGATGATGATGGTTATTGCGGGATTCAATTATGTGGGCCTCGCAAATGGTTCTTCTTTCCTTGTGGAGAGCAATACTTCTCTCTCTCTAGTAGATGGAATAGGAACGAGAGTAGAGGTATGACTTCTAACCAAATTGATAGAATAGGATAAAGTTCTTCAGTGTCTTCTCTTCTCGGATTAGAGTAGAAGAGGATGAGAGACCTTCAGCATATCCCCTTCCTTGGGTTGAATGGAATGATGTCTCTTCGTCTTGTGGAATAGAGTCTCCTCCTTCCCGATCGGCATCTCATCCTCGTCAAGATTGCTCCTGTTCCCCTTCCTGGTCATCCCCAAGCCCTCAATTTATAGTTTTGCAGGGGGAGATGTAAAATAGAGGACGCTTGCTTCTTAGTGTTTTTTGATGACATCATCGATGACAAAGAGAGAATGCTTTCTTTTAGTGCTTCTGATGATATTATTGATGACGACAGAGTGACATCATCGATGACAAAGAGAGAACGCTTTCTTTTAGTGCTCCTAATGATATCATTGATGACGTTAGAGAGGGAGCTCCATTTTTGTAGCGCGAAGATAAAAATTTACGAATATATAGACGAGCATCATGCGGCATGTCGTTGGGTGACAGTCACTCCAAGGCTTACGACTAAGACGGCGACCAAGGCATAGGCCTTGGTATCTTGGCCTTGTCATACTTGGCAAACGAGCTACGAAGGCTTCGTTGGCGTCATTGGCTACGCATGAGAAGCTACCACTAGCTTGTAGGAAAAGCTTCCGGGGAGGTCACCCATCCTGGCAGTGTCATCACCCAAGTGCACTTAACTGCTAAGTGACTATCCACTAGGCTAGTTCTTTTTGTTGTTCTATATTATAAACATAGTTTTAATAAGCTAGTCTTGGGAGGGTCTCCCAAGTCTTTCTTCCATGAACTAGCATATAACAATAATAATTATCTTCATAATGAGAGTCAGTTTCATAATTAGAGCTAGTTTTTTTTCTAATGTGCAATATAAAACAATTTTCTTTGGAATGTATATTCACATTAAAATAAACTAAGTAATGGAAACATTACAGGATTGTCTAGCTCGTTATGTGGGGCATAGACAAGTCTAACCCCTTGCACATTTTGTACTTTGATTTTGTAGCCTCAACTTTTGAAGCGTGTCATATCCTTTGTGTTGTATGGTATTATTTTCGTTTCTTGTTTATTAACTATTATATTGATTCTATTAAGTTTGTATGGTGCCACTATTCATTCCATGATATTTGCAACACTACCTTTCAAAAATCATTCTCAATTTTTGAAATCGTGGCTTGAATGTTGTGATTTGGATTGACTAATTAAAAAAATTTAAATTCATATCCATGTGTTGGGAATAAAGGGCAATGTACATGATCACTGGGCCTGCCCACCTAGCATTATACTCTATGTACTATATACCATCTAGAAAACCAAAAGAGGTACACTATTGTATCTACACACTATGTCATTCTCTCTCTCTCTCTCTCTCTCTCTCTCTCTCTCTCTCTCTCTCTCTCTCTCTCTCTCTCTCTCTCTCTCTCTCTCTCTCTCTCTCTCTCTCTCTCTCTCTCTCTCTCTCTCTCTCTCTCTCTCTCTCTCTCTCTCTCTCTCTCTCTCTCATAGCATCCACCATTGAAGCTTCGTTCTCTCTTTGATCTATGTTTTCAAACTAGTATTAGAGCTCGAGATTTAGGAGCAGGAGCTTGCACAGCAGAGGAGCAATGGTCGGCTTGAAAGCTCGTAGTTGTGGCAGACATGGCAGCCATGGCAGCTCTTCATTGAGGTTTGTCTTGATCTCATTTGCTTTGGCATCTATCAGGCACCTCTGGACCTCATTAGGGAAAAGCTGGGGCATTATTGAGTATATCTTGAGCTCTTTTGGAAGAGCACTTCAAGTTGGAAGTAGGACATCCATGTCTCTTTGCTTCTTGTGAAGCATAAGCATTACCGTTTCCTCTGAGCTTCAAGAGGACTCTTGGGAGGGTCGTTTGGGAAACCCCCCCCACATTAGCATTGAGTCATTGTAGCCTTCTAGCCCTCCCAACCAACCAGGCACCATGACGTCAGTCTATCTCAGTTCTGGACAGATTGACCACAAGTCACTATTTGGCTCATAACTTGAGCTAGAAAACTTGGATTCAAAAACATTTTTTATGAAAATGAAGCTTGCTTCGAGCTCTATGACTTTTTAAAAGAGCTTGTGAGCTTATTTAGAGTGTAGGTATGTCTAAAATTGAAAAGATGGAGGCTATTTTCTGAGGATAGTGTATATAGGTCTTGGCTGCGGGCAGATCAACCCACCATCTTAATCATCTCCTTCATCATTGGCAACTCTACAACCATCATTGGATACTTGAGGGCTCACTCTTGAGGTTGGCATTTGATTCAAGCGTGGCATTGGCATTGGGAGTGTTTTACTCAGTTTCTTAGACTGATCGTAACAGTTTACAGGGAAGCATTGACAGTTTATGCATATGCTTGAATAGCATTGGTTGTTTGATGCTTATACATGCCCAAATGGATGCCTACTTATCATGGGATGTTATACCTACCATTTGGTATTGATTTGGAGCTGACTTTGGCATTGTCATTGCTCATTTTGACAGTGAATTCATTGTTGTAATAATAAGGGACTGAATGCAATTTTGTCAGTAAATGACATGCCTATTGGTTACAGGCACTATCTCAGGTACTCAAAGTGATGTCTAGATGCTTATCTTGGATGTCATATACCTTGGAATAATTTTGCGGATGCTTTGAGCTTGGTTTTAAGCTTGGGACATTTTATCTTGGCTGGGAAATTATAGTTTGAAAGTACCATAATAGAGAGGATACTTTAGACAGTTGGATGGTTCCCATTGATGTCCTTATGTATTGATCTAGTACTGATATTGTTGACATATGCTTGGACATTGGGTGCACATGCTTTATGCCTCATTTGTAGGCTGAAACAAATTAGTCTATGTAGGCATTTTGGTGTTGTTTACAATGAACAAGAGATCGTGTTGGGTGCAGTTTGCATCTCATCTTGGTCACTTATTTTTTGATAGATTTGGCTTGTCTTCTTGTCATTTGAGCTGCAATTATGGCTGGCAACAGTGACAATAGTCATTTTATGCACATCAAGAAGCTTGAAGGTGCACATAACTTTGCAATTTGGCAAAATTAGTGCTACAACGTCTTGGTGCAAAAGAAATAGATGAAGCCTATCAAGTTGAAAGGAGCACGACCAATGAACATAGAGTAAGAGGATTGGGATGAGCTGAATGAGTTGACTTGTTTGACCATTGAGCTTTCAATTTCTGATGCTTTGTTGTTCAACATAGAAGGTCTCGATTCTACCTATGCCATTTGGAAGTGATTGGAGGAATTGAATGCTCAAAAGAATCCTGCAAGTAAAGTCTATTGGTTGAAGAAATTGATGGATTTATGCATAAAGGAGGGGACAGTCATGTATGTACATCTCAATGAGTTTAATTTTATTTTTAGCCAACTAGTTGCCTTGAAGTTAAATATCAATGATGAGTTCAATGCTACTTTTTTATTATGTACTCTACCTCAAAGCTAGGATACTTTCAGGACAACCACCATGAGCAACTCGAATGATATGCTACTATACTCTGATGTAGAGAGTTCCCTACTTATGAAAGAGATGAATCGAAACAACAATGCATCTAACAAGTCGTCTAGTGCTTTGCATACTAGAGATAGGTCTTAGTAGAGGGGGAAATCTGAAAGAAAAGGACATAGTAAATCTCTTGGAAAATATGTGGAGTGCCACTATTGTGGCAAGAAAGGACACTTTAAGTAGGAATGCTTTAAGTGAAAGAAAGAGAGAGGAAAGAGTAAGAATAATGATGATAGAAAGGATGAGAAAAAGGATAGTCAACCAGCTAAGAAGAGTAGTGTCAAGATTGAAGAAGTGAATCTAGTTAGCTATGAGAGCGATAGTGGTCATGATGTACTCCTAGACACTTAAGTACCTTTTCTCTAACAATGGTGGGGAGTACGTGTCCAAATCCTTTCAAGAATTTGTGATAGGAAAGGGATAAAGAGGGAGCTCACTGCCCCTCATAATCCACCCCAAAATGGAGTTGCAGAGCGTACACATCAGACCATTCAGGATAAGGTCCATACTATGATGTCTCATGCTACATTACCCCATGGTTTTTGGGCAAAGGTTGTTATGACAACCATTCACTTACATGTCCATAAGGAGAAACACAACAAACTTCAACCAAAGTCCTATAAATGTATTTTCCTAGGATAGGGTGATGATGGTGAAATGGGATACATGTTATGGGATCCCAAGAAAAGGAAAATAATATGTAGATCTTCCATGAAGATCACATGCATAGGTAGCCCGAAAAGACAAAGGAGGTCAGAAGGGTTATTTTCAAGGAAGATATACAACAAATTGTGCCTAGTAGGTAGCAGCAAATACCCACTATAAATGACCCTAAAAATGTAGGGAATGATGCTAAAAATGTTCGGCAAGGTATTGCCCATGATGCCCCATAGTCTCAATATGAAAACATGTAGTTTGGATAGCTAGATGTGGCAGGACAACATGTTGAAATTTCAAGAGAGCAAGTTGTAAATATAGATTTGCAGGCTCCACAACCCGCAAATGCTTAACCTTCACTTCACAAGTCAACCCAACCTTCAAGGCCACCTGATATGTTTGTTTCCAGTGCTTAGTATATTGCTAATTATGTCATGGTAACTAACTGTGGTGAGCCATCATGCTTCAAGGAAGCAATGGCTAGATAGGACAACAAGAAATGGTTCAAAGGTATGTTATCAGAGATGGAATCTCTTGAAAAGAATGCTACTTTGGATTTGGTGCATTTGCCTAATGGGAAAAAGACTCTTCCATGCAAGTGGGTTTATAAGATGAAATTCACTTTAGGTTCCTCACCAAAGTACAAAGCATGGCTGGTTGCAAAGGGTTCAGGCAAGAACATGGGATTGACTTTGATGGGATCTTCACTCCTGTAGTCAAAATGTCTACTTTGAGAACCATCTTGGGCTTGGTTGCAAGCCTCAATAGAAAAGAAGAGACGAAGAAAAAGGAAGAAAAAGACTGACGCAAAGGTCACACTTAAGACTGAGGATGCGACAATGCTAGTAACGAGCAAGAAGGTCACAGATACAGAGATAGAGACCACCGCTCCAAAGGCAGCAAAGAAATAGAGTGCCAAGGTAGGGGAGTATCCTCACCCTAGGCGCCAACTCGAGGCAATAGCCAAAGTCAAGGAGTGGGTAAAGGAAGCCCAGGAACACCTCAAGGATGCTGAGCCTATCTTAGAGGATGAGATCAAGGATCTCTCTAGTGTGAGCACACCAGTCTCAAACCTAGGAGAGAGGCAAGAAACCAATAACCTCCTTGCGACATTATTGACCACCCCGATAACTCTGAGTTTAGAAGACTTGCTCAGCCAGCAGCACCCCACGCTATGGCAAGAGTTGAAACATTGGGTAGAAGAACAGATGGAGCATGTTGTTGCTGACTTGTAGGATCATGATGTAGTCACACAAATACCCAGCTTGATGTTGCACTCAGTGCCAAAGTGACAACACGTCAATGGCTTCTGGAAAGGCACTGAGATGCACACAGTCTTGCCTATCCTAGCCCTAGGAGATGTAGCATGGAAGGGAAGACTGCGCTCCAAGCTTGGGGAAACTTGCATATCAAAACCACTAGGTTCAACATCACTCTAGCTAACGGAATGAGGCAAGAATGAGTGTGTTGAGCCATACTATGCTCCAGGCTTGGGGAAACTTTCATATCAAAACCGCTAGGCTCAACGTCACTCTAGCTAACGGAATGAGAGTTAGGCCATTTGGAGTCCTGAATAATTGGCTAGTGAAGATCGTGGGTGTCCAATTCTCTGTAAACTTCATCGTTATGAAGGGAGTGGACTACGACATTCTGCTAGGCCGACAGAAATGCTCAAGCTGTCGAAGACTGGGGCAACAGTCTAATCTTCTTAGAAAACTGAATGAAAGTAGTGAGGGTCGAGATGGACGCTTGGAAGACGACCTCCGTCGACCTAGATGCCATCTCTACCATGCTCAAGGGTGATGTGTCAGTAAAGAAATCATATAGGCCATTAACCAAGTACATCCCTTTCCCTGAGGATGAGCAAGATTGGATGCATGTCCTAGCGACCATCTATCTCCCATTCTCAGACGAAGAGGAGACATACAAACAAGCTACAAAAATTGCGAGTGTGCCAAAGAAGGAGCCCATGGTGCCATTTTGCATGATGGCCAACAGCTCAAGCAGCCAAAACCAAGGCTTATCTCTTTCTATATCCTTAACAATAGACTGGAACTTCATAAGCTCCTAGAATACCTAACAGACAAATTGATCAGCAACCCCGCTGCTAATCTCAAGCCTCTCAGAGACCTCCTAGATGAACCTAAGTAGAAATGGACTAAGGTGCATGATTTGAACTTAATGTACAATTGGACGTTAGTCACCAACGAAGGACATGCTAGAGATGAGAGTCTAGAGGATGTCGAGCAGTCAAGAGGAGCTGATTCCGATGATGAGTACAAGGACTGCCACTCCACTAGTGAGGAAAGTGAGGAAGAAGTAGACACCATAGAATATGACACTAAAGGAAGGGTGATAGAACAAATCAAAGCAGACTCCAAGCCCCAAAGAGGGAATTCCTATAGGATTGAGAGAGGAGCCATGCAGATGGAGTGTGATTGCTCTTGGTTGGAGCATGTGGGAGCAATAGACTACAAACACGTAGGGATAGCCCAACCACTGGCAATGCCCTTGTTTAGGATAGACGCACCCACCGAGATACGACCACTAGGGGAGACTCCCTCCTCTAGTGAGGATTGCGAGTTTAATTCCAAATTGGAGGTCAGTAGAGTGACCCAGAGATACCCCGAGCTCCTATGACCAAAGGCACCAAGGGAGACCTGCCAATCCACTTGAGGCATAAATGATTGAAGGAAGAAAGGAGAGGACAAACAAAGAAGTCAGAGACACAAAACAACAGAAAAAACTACATGACCTACCAAAACGTTTCACGAAGTTTAAGAAATGTGACATGGTAGTGATCTTGCTAGGGGCAAAAAGACAAGGACAAACAAGTGAGCCAATCGAGGGCCCCGTCAAGGTCAAGGAAGTCAACCTGGTAGGGGAAGGTGAGAAGCCTTGACTTGTGTATATAGCTAACGACCTGACCAAGGGGGAAGAGGCCAATCTCATTGCGCTCTTGCAAGAGTACGTGGACGTGTTCACATGGTCCTTAGATGAGCTCAAAGGAGTGGATTCTATAGTGGTGATGCATAATATATCAATGGCCCCTAATATGATGCCTGTAAAACAATGACAGTACCCTATGAATCCAAAACATGCCCAAGCTGTGAAGGAGGAAATTAATAAGCTAATGAGGGTAGGATTCATCTACAAAATAGAGCACACGGACTGGGTGTCAACGATCGTGATTGTCATGAAGAAGAATGGGAAGCTCGAGTGTGCACGTGAACTATAAGAAGGTTAACGTTGTGACAAAAAGGGATAATTACCGATTACCATACATGGAGTATATGCTCGAAAGGGTACCATGTAAAGAGGCTTAGAGTTTTTTGGACGGCTTCTCAAGATACAATCAGCTGCAAGTACATCCCGATGATAGGCACAAGACTGTATTTGCCACTGAATGGGGTGTCTTCTCTTATATTGTAATGCCCTTTGGGTTAATAAACACATATGCAACCTTTCAGTGTCTAATGTGCATTATCTTGAAAGATATGCTTAGACGAGAGCTAGAGGTGTTTGTAGATGACCTATGCGTGCACTCTAGCTTGACAAAACACTTGGAAAAGCTGCAAGCAGTCTTTGAGCGATGTCGACTTTACAACCTGTCATTGAATCCCTTGAAGTGCCAGTTTTGGGTCAAGCACGGATCCATTTCTAGGGCACGTGGTGTCCAAGAATGGTATAGCCACCGAATTTCAAAAGTCAAGGTCATTGTCAACTTGCTGCCACCCAAGGATTATAAGGGAGTTCAATGTTTCTTAGGCCACGCAGGGTACTATTAGCGTTTCATGCTGAATTACGCATTGATTGCAAGACCATTGTACAAGCTGCTGATCATATTCGAGTGGATCGATGAGTGCCAACAAGCATATGAGAAATTGAAAACGGCTTTTACAACTATACCAATCTTACGAGCCCCGGACTGGATCATCACATTCCACATGCATATAGACGCATCTAAATTTGCTATTGGAGCTGTCTTGTACCAGCCTGGTGAACATAACTTGGATTACCCCATGAGTTTTGCTATTAGGCAGCTCACTGACATGGAGATGAATTACTCCACCACGAAAAGGGAGGGGTTGGCCATGGTATTTTCTATAAAGAAGTTTTGACACTACCTCCTGGCCACGCCTTTCACCTTTTTTGTAGACCATCAAGCATTGATGTATCTTGTGAATAAACCATGCGCTACTGGATGCATTGTGAGATGGTTGCTTCTTCTTCTAGAATTTGATTTATATGTGGTGGTCTGCAAGGGCAAGTAGCACTACATGGCTAATCACTATTCCCGAATAATGACAGGAGAAAATGTTGGACAAGGCATAGCTAACGATTTACCGGACGCTCAGCTTCTCTAGCGAGAAAGGCTTTTTTAGATCTGATCTAACGCCATACTGAGTAGATGACATAGTCCAAGTGCTAGAGCACGGTCTACCCAAGAGACCTATCAAGAAGGCCAAGCTTAGGAGACTTATTCTAAAAATCCAACCTTACTAGTTGTTGATAACCGATTAACTTTATAGGTTAGGACAATATGGGTTGCTACGGTGTGCGAGTACGAGATGTACGACGTGTTGAGTGAAGCACATGGTGGGATTGCTAGAGGGCACTTCTGGGGATATGACAGCTAGCAAGGTGATGCAATCTCAATTGTGGTGGCCCACCCTATTCCGCAATGTTGCTAAGTTCGTAAAGCATTGCAATAAGTGCCAAAGGACTAAAGTTCCTACACAAAAGGATAAGATGGAGTTGCCCCCTGTCATTGCATGACAACCCTTTGAGAAATGGGGAATCGACTTCATTGGACCCATTAGTCCTACAACACAATACTCATAGGCTACGATGATGGGCCAAGGCACAAGCACCAAGAAGAATGATGCTCGGACCACATCAAAGTTCTTGTGGGAGCAGGTTATCTCACAATTTGGTTGCCCTATCGAATTATTAAGCAACCAAGGCACTCACTTCATCAATGAGGTGATTGCCCACCTACTCTCAACTTCTTAATCAGCTCTACTCAGTAAAGGGCCACACGCAAAAAATGAAATTTTGAGGATTAGGACCTTTCCGAGTGCGCACCATTAGTAGGACGGGCAACGTAGAACTTGAAACATTTGAAGGTGAGGGCATAGGCTTCTTTAATGATAGTCGCATGAAGAAGTACTACCCTCCCACATATCCACTACATGAGCTCCCTATGCTAGAAGCCCCTGTCAATGTCCGTGTAGCCACCATCACTGAATTAGAGGACAAGGATGAGGAGGTAGTAGCACTAGCATACCTGTGCGTCACAGCCACCACCCGGTGCACACACACATTTGATGCCTTGATTAACAAGGGAGCTGATGTCAATGTCTTGACTCATGCTCATTGGACCCTCATTAGTCAACCACACTTGCAACCCATCAATGCTAAACTCAGCCCATTCGGGAGCAAGTCATATGCACTCCTAGGGAATTGCAAGATCGCAATCTCTATCGAGTCTGAGAGCCTACCAGTCCTCTTCTATGTATTGCCAAATACGAAGGATGTAGGTCAAGAATCGTTGTTGGGATGCACTTTCAAGAAGCAAACACACTATAACATGGACTATGATCTGCAACGTATTCACCTTTCCATTGGCAAAGAATTGTGATAGCTTTCAATAAGGGTAGTGAGGCTCTACCCAAGCCTGTTATGCCACCGATAGAGCTACCTCGGACCAAGCCTAAGGAGGGGGGTCGTGAGTCATCACAACCCACCCAGACTACAAAACCACCATCAACAAAGGCCATCCCCAAAGCCTCAAAGACCATGCTTAAATGGGTGCCAATGCACCAAAAGTGACCTACTCATAGCAAGCAAATATAGCCCCGCAAGGCTAACAACTATCATTCAAAACCTAAGGGACCAACCTGACGCTATCGACGTAGACGCACAATCAAGCTGTGATAGATCCCCGAAGATTTTTTGTGAGACCAAGGATACTACAAAGGCAACACGTGGATATGGGTGCCCAAGAAGGAAAATCCTAGAACCATAGCCCAACCATGACCATCACTTGCTACCCCATCTCCAAGAAGCCCCACTCCCACTAAGGCAGGGACAACCCACGAAACCCAAGCTGCAAGACCCACAGAACCCACAATGGTTGTGGTCATCAAACTCCAACCAATATATCGATCAAAATAGCAGCTTGGTACCCTAGAATCATCTAAGTCCAGACAGCGTGGCACCCCAGTGGTTGTACAAGAGGAGGGCAATGCACCATCTATGCCACTGGAGCCACCCTTAGTACCCCCAAGCAGCACTAGACACACGGATTAGACTACAAAACTACCCTTAGAAGCACCACTATCTAGTCCGCTACCACTAGAACCATCACTATCTAGTCCAATTCCATCACAACCACTAGCAGGTCTTAGGCCTTCCTATGAGCGACGTTCATTTGTATCAATCACCAAGGACCTTGCTGAGAATATGGGAGATGACCTGGTGACTTACATCAAGCACTTGGACAACACTTTCACCATGTTCGCTAGGAGCTATGAAAGACTTGTTGACCTCGGCTTGCTTGATGAACTCCTTGTCTCTAATGTTCATTCTTTATCCTGCACTTGGGAAGAATACGAGTTCATGACCATAAAATTCCCCAAGGTCACAAAGGAGTTGATTGATAATGGTGGAATCTCAAAAGAGCACGTGCTCATCAGATGGCTAATAACATCATACTGCAAGCCCCAAAGGCCTATGTCACCCATTGAGCTTGAGGAACTCACTCGCCTCACTGACTCTAACTCACCCTTCTGACAAAAATGGTGTAACCTACATCTCCAATGGGAGAAACGGGGTTGCCAAGTAATGATTAATGCTGAGTAGTGGCGTGCAATTAAAACAACCGAGTATGGCCCAACTTATGTAGCATCAACCTCTTTCAGGGTCTTGGCCATCACGTGAAACAAACACCTAGATGACCAGGTCTTGGCCCACCCTTACATTGATCACATCCTTACGAAAGAGGAGCTACATGTGGCTAGCCGCATTAACTCGAGTGACTTTCTAATCGATGTCCTAACTTACATTACCCAAGTATGCACATTAGTTCTCGTAATCTCAATCGTCATGCCCACTTGGAATACAACCCTGATTTCTACAATTGGCTTATGCCAAAGTAGATAGCACCATACTACGCTCAAATGCCCTTGCCTTTCCCATGTCCAATCCTAGGAAGGATTCTCATCATTTCCTGAGGGGGAGGAGCTAACATGATTAGATGATTAAGAAAACATAGGCAAGAAGGAAACAAAAAGACTTAATCAAACTTAAAAGCAAGAAATAGTAAAAAAGGGTTGGAAAGAAAGTGTCAAAAATGTTTTGGAATGAATAGGCTGTTGTTCGAAAATTTCATGTCTTAAATTCAGCTTTGTTCCTTCTCTTCATGGAAGCAAAATCAATTTCCTGCTTACCGAAAAGCCATATGAGGAATACTAATGTTGGACTATGGTAAATGATAGGTACCCACAATGGCAGGGCAATATAAAGGTGGCAAACTCCCCTTCAAGGAGGAAGAACAAACGAGATACGACCTAAGTGTAGAAACAAGGGGCTTCATCAATTCACCTTCAAGCACACGCTAAACTTGGACAAAGCTATCCTAGAGGAGCCGACTGTAAAGTAGCTAGTGGACAAATGTGCTCTCCGAAAGTAGGTGGAGAAAGTAGGGCAAGCGGTGGACTACAGCATATGCACAAAGTTCCTGTGAAGTTTTGATGATGCAAGGAACTGCGGCATAGTAATAGTCAGGACAGGATAAGAAGAACGTCAAGTGGAGGTACCGTTGAGCACTGCAATGATCGAGAAGGCCCTAGGCTTGTCCATCATGAAAGAAAAATGCCCTCGAAGAGATGTATATGCCATGTTGGGAGTGAATAAGCATGATGTGCACATGATGGATGGGATAAGTCTTGTGCAAACATCCCAAATACAGAAGTAAGGATGCAAGCAAAGATGGCTCGTGCTCTCTTCTCGGGACCAGAGGTACAACGCATTGATGAATAGAATTGGCATGCCACTGCTCAAGAGCATAGCGTAGGGTCCCCTAAAGAAGTGAACTAGAATGGGTTTGTCCTGAAAACCATCAAGAACTCGACTGCCATCCTAGCCACAAGTGCAACACCAGCAAGAGGGGAATCCCCAGCCTTAGCGGGGGCCAGATCAACACGAAAGAAGCCCGCTTTTAAGGCATCCACGATCAAATTTGGTGGAGTCTTAATGGCCATCATCCAAGAGGCCATAAAGGAGGAAGAAGAAGTTGAAAAGAAGTAGGAGAGACACCCCTGCAGTCGTCACGCCCTGTCATAAAGCAATCCAATGAGAGAACCATCAGCGATGACCAGGGAGAGCAAGAAGTGTAGACTACCCAAAAGGAGGCCAGGGTAGAAGAGAAGAAGAAGGCCACGAAGCCCTAGCAACAAAGGAGAGAGTAGATGATGAAGGAAGAATAGGCAGAGCTGAAAAGAGCCCAAAAAGAATCCAAAAGGGCGGAAGAAGAATGAAGGAGAAAAGAGGAGGAAGAAATGAAGAAAGTGAGAGAAGAATCACATAGAGCCGAGGAAGAGAGAAGAAGAAGAGTAGAAGAAGAGGTTGAGGAGCTAAGGAGAAAGGAGAATGAAGACATGGCGGAGGCCATGCACAGGTCTGTCAAGGAGACCCATGGTGCTGGAGAGATGAACCCCCTAAGCCCATGACAAGAAGGCGAGCCCAGTGGCAGTGTGGGAGCAGCCCCTGTTATTGTAGGAAAGGGCAAGGCCCCACTACATCCCCTCCCTTCGACTTTTGCACCTCAAACCGCCACCACCACCGTTGCCACAACACAAGAGCTAGAGCCTACTATGGACACCACTAAACTTATGTCCATGATGCAGTTCTTGGTCACGAAAGTATAGGAAATAGTGCTAGAAGCAGGAACCAAAAGGCTAGCTATGGCTGACACTAAGTCTAGGCAAAGATTGGAAGTGTTCACCACCACAGCACCGCCAACAATGCCCCCAGCTGCAGACTATGATGCCTATGTAGCTGAACTTCTAGCCCAACTAGAAAAGGCTAAGGAAGAGAAGAAGGCATCAACAACAGAATTAGAGGCCGAAAGAGAAGTGTCTGCGATGCTAAGGCTAGAGATGACACGGCAAGCCACGAAATATCAAAAAGAAATCCGAAACTTGAAAGGGCAACTCAGTGCCAAAGAGAAGGAGGCGGAAGAGAATGAAGATCGCCTGAGGCAAAGGCTAGAGGATGAAGCCCAAGACCTAGTGGCCGAGCATCGGGGCCACAAGTTGCTCATCCAACAATATGCTGAGCTCCAGCAACGAATAGCACGGGTGGAAGAGATGAATACAAAACTACAGGAGAACAAGGGGGAAGGGGACCAGGCATCAAAAGAACAATGCCAAGAATAGGAGAATGCCACAGTATTCAAGATGTGGTTAGCAATGGAGGAGCAAGGAAGGCTAGAGAGCGAGATAGAAGTCATGGCGAAGGAGAAGGAAGAGGCCATAGAAGAAGCCACCAAGAGCCTATAGGACAACCTATGAAATACCCAACAAAAAGTGGAGGGACTAATGGACATGGCCATGATCGAAAGAAGGCTACACCGAGCAAAACTGCAAAGCCAAGCGCAAGTCAATGAAGATCTATAAAAAAAGCTCGCAAAAGCCCACCAACAATTCTCCATGGCTGAGTAAAGTAGAAGGATAGCAAAAGAGCAGTTGAACCACCGAGACAAAGAGAAGACCCAAATGTTGGAAGTGTGGAATGAGCAGCAGTGGGTGGTAATGATGCTGTCTCAGGAGATGGAAAGGGGTAAGAAAGATTTGGAAGACAAAGCACAACAGTGGGAGAGGTGCAATTTTGAAAGAGTGTGAGGATTGGCAGAGCGCCTGGCAGTGGGGGAGTGCGAGAGAGTGCTCACAGAATCCAGGGCTGAGGCCACTAATGTGTGCTCCGACACGTAGAGGCAAGCCTTTCTAAGCACAGTGCTTCACACCACACAAGTTGAAGGCAACGATTCGATGGAGAAAGTGAGAAGGAAGTTGGAGTTGACAACTAGAGCCTTAAAGTATGGCCTGCAGGAGCGCACACTCCCAAGCGGCACAAGCATAACCAAGGAGCAGCAATGTAGCTACTTACGATAAGCCATCCACTGATGAGCTCAAGGAACTTGGATTTGAAGAGTAAGAGCAGCCCCAACCAGTTCAACCCACGATGGAGCATGACATCGAGGAAGGGCCGGGACTTCAAGCAAGAACTGGAAGAAGAACAACAACATAGAGAGCCTAGTCCACCCTTGCATGATCTACCCCTAGAAGAACTAGAGGGTACCCAAGTTCTCGAGCACATTATTACTGCAAGAAGAAGAACATGGAAACTCATGGAGCAAGCCCAGCAAAGAGCACGAGCATAGCCACAGCAGCTTCCTAACGAGACCATGCCAACAAGGATCACCATCCCGTCAATTAGCCGTAAGAGCTAACCATCTGACAATAGTAGGAACTCCAATCCCGACCCTTTGAGTTCTCCTTCCTCTACCCACGAGCCTTGGACCGAGTCTTACCCTTGGAGGTAGTGGAAAGGATCATTCGTTTGGGCAATACATTAGCAAACCGATGGGTCGAGGAGCGGAGTATCGTAATCACACAATGGAGGAAAAAACCCGTAAACTACTAGCAGGATAAGGTCTATCAGGTTCCTAAAATTGTCAGAGGCTACGAGGCATAACCAAAGTGGTGGAGGAGGATTTGGGACACCAATCTTAATGCATGGATGGCCTTCTGCGGTACACTACTGGAAGAAAGAAATGATCCTATCTGCATGCCCTACCCTCGCAAACATGCAGTGGATTACGATAGGGGATGCATGGCAGATATGACTTCCCAAAGATCTACAATGTCAATGCAGCAACTCCCAAGGAATGCATGACCTTTAAAGTAGGGGACTTGCACCCATCCATCAATCACTTCCTCTAGGATTTCTCTTCCTGCCACCCAAGGCTTCATAACTACTTGTAATTACCTTAGAACCATTAGGTTTTTACTTAAGCAAAACCTAGCAACTGAGGAAGCCCACCTTCCCCCACTCTTTTTTGACATTAACCTAGGAATAGATAGCTACGCTATGGCTAGGCTCATGATGAGGGCAACCCTGCTTCCCTCTTTTTGTATGAAGATCATTGAGGACATGAGTGATAGCCGTTTCACGAGGTGCAATCATCCTTTCTTGTCAACCACACCTCTTAATGCAAAGGCTAGTATCAAGGAATACCTAAAAATTCGCGCCTTTTTGACTAAGTTCCTAAGACCACCTCACGAATCATCCGAGGAAGATCAGGGCATAGCCTGAACACACCCCTGTATTAGAATGTCGGCTATAATCAAAATCGAAAAAAAAAGCAAAGAAAATATAAAAAAGTGAAAGCACTGGATCCCCCAAAAGCATCATGAGTGCCACAATCACTACACCTAGGGTTTCCATACCTAGCCCTGTTTCCCACAGCACATACTTAGGGCTCATTAAGGGCAAGACATTTCCAAAACCTGTCTCTCTAAGCAATGCACCGCACTTACAACCATGCACAAACTGGGTCCTCAAGTGTGGGACACCACTGAGGGCTTGAGACCCATCTCCCAGTTCCACAAGCACATGCACCACATGGTACACGGTAAGGCAAACATGCCCTTTATGAAGTACATAACTTTGTCTTGTATGTTAAGAACATGTCGCATCAAGGAGAGGGCACAACGAGGGAAACCCGTCCAACAGCATCTTCAACCTCGAGGATAGGTCCACCATCTTCGGCTTCTCCAAGGAGGATCCACCCAACTCCATTTTTAATCAAGGGTAGATCCACCCATGGCCAACCTTAAGAAGGAGGTTTGCCTTAACACCATTGTCAATTTCAAAGGCAGACCTCCACCACAACCAACTCCCCGGAGGGACTCACTCCAACACCATCTTTAATTCCAAGTATAAATCCCTCCAATACATCCTCAATCAAGGCTTGTATACAAACTCAAAAAGTCACCTGGCTACCCCATCACCATTGTCCAACTCACCACCCAGCAGTGCCATGGGACTGGCACTCGACTAGGAGGGAGGTAATGTTTACTACAGAGTAGAGAAAGCAGAAAAAGAGGCATCAAGAGAAAATCGCAAGGCAAAAAAAAGGAAAAGACGGCTCACAAGAGAACGGTCCCGAAAAAATCTAAAAGCATGGGAGCAACCAGCAGGAGTCCAAGGCGCAACCATGGAAGTTGCAAAAAAGCCAAAAGCAAGAAGGCGCACCTTTAAATATAAAGGTATATCCAAAATCTTTGTAAAAGAGTGTCAGGCTCCCTCCTATGTAATTTGTAACCATGGATGGGCTGTAGGACTAAGCTAGGAAGTTAGAGCAAAGGGAAAAAGGGCCTAGGCCACGACCGGCCATGTAAAAAGGAGATGACCACCCAAAGAAAAGAGGGCATGTATATAAGCCAAAAAGTTAATGGAAACTCTCATTCTTGGTGTGTGGCAAAAAGCTTCTTCTCCTTTTTCTCTTCTTCTTGCCTTCTTGTTGTGCTTAAGTGAGGGAGTGAGGGAGTGTGAGAGAGTGAGGGAGTGAGTGTGTGAGAGTGAGGGATTAAGGAGAAGAAGCTCCCTATCTCATTCCACAAATTAATAGTCAATGATAATAAAAGATTATCATAAATTTGATCATAACTAACCAAGCGAGGTATGTATATATTTTCTCAACAAAATAAAATGCATTTGCTCTAAGAATTAACAGAGTGTTTACTTTGTTGCTCACACTATGGGCAACGTTGGAAAAGTTATTCTCTTTCCAAATATGAAATATAAGTCCTCTACAGTAAACATGGGTTGGTATATAAAGATGTCTACATTTGCATCTATTCCAAATGCTCAATAAACATTTTTCTTTATACATTGCACTAGCAACCTCATTAAACATTCATTTTTAAAAAACTCATTATTAAAGCTTGCACATTTGTGGATTATTTGTTGTGGTGGCAAGAAGGGATATTGATTGGTGAAAATAAGTATAAATTCGATACTTGCATATCTTTCTAACTTGACATCATGTTGTTGTAATATTAATATTTCTAGGCTATAAAATATAGTTATACTTATTTGAACTAATCATATGTGTGTACATGTGTGTGTGAGTGTGTTAGGACTTTCAATATACACACATAAATATATGTATACATACATATGTATATATAGTTATACTTCTTTGAACTAATCATATGTATGTACATGTGTGTGTGCGTGTTAGGACTTCCAATATACACACATAAATACATGCACACATACATATGTATATATATTAATGAGAGAGAGGGAAAGAAAAAGAGATTTGTAGTGACAATAGTTTTTGAATAAGAGAGAGATATAGAAACAAGTTCTTAATTAGACATACGCACGTGCATGCATGCACATGTACATACACATAGAGAAACAAATCAAGGTAGGTTTGTCTAGTGTATATTATAGAACTAAAGACATAGCTTTAAAGATTATTGCTCATACAAACTCTAATCTACCTTGACTAAGTAATGCATCAATGGTTTGCCTAGTCTTTAAAATCAAAAATATATTCTAGATACTTTGAATGTAAGGAATTTCAATTGGAAAGATATTAAGAATCAATGGATAAGAGAGGGAGGAGAGAGATAAAAATAACTTTTGGATGAGAGAGAGAGGGGAGATAAAAACAATTATTGATGAGACACAAGGAAGAGGTGTCTTTTTAAAAATCTTTTTAAAAAAAAAGATAAGACAGTAAGTTGTATTAAGAAGGAGGTATTATACAAATGGATAATGTAGCCATTGTTGATGGATAATCCCAAAGGGAGAGCCTTAAATGATTACATAAGTACACCAATTACTGGTTAGGTAGTAATTGAAGCGCAATTGACTTGGCAAGTTGGTGTAAAATGCCTGTCTATGAACTCAAAAAATAACGATTGCCAAGGGTAATTAGGGGCCCGAGATTTAGACTGGGCAGGTGTCCAGAATGGCTTCTTTCAAAGAAAGGAGGATCTCCACAGCTTCTCGTTCTTTGGCCTGCAATGTCTCTTTCCTCTCCTTTTTCCCCATTGGATTATTCCTTTGCAGTGCCCACTTTGCTTCGTCCCTACAGAGGACCATCTTCATGTCAGTCACCTGCCAACAAACCAAGGAGGTGAATAAGGGCTTTGGTTTGGAGTGCTTATTATTAAACACCCAGTCATTCCTAGAGATCCAAATAGCCCATAAGTAACCAGCTCTTATTACAGTCCAAATTACTAGGGGAATACGATTTGCTTCTCCAAGAAGAATTTATTTCCATGAGAACATTGACAAGTGAAGGGGAAAGAGTAACATGTGTAGCTCTTTCAAGCATTCTTGGTTTGCTGGACATGAGATAAAAAGGTGTGGGATGGACTCTATCTCATTACCACATCTGAGGCAGAGTCCATTCCCTTTACCTATCCTTGCTACTTTTTCGTTAGTCCACACAGCATGGTGTAGAATAGTCCATAGAAGATTTGATTGTTTAGGGGGAATGGAGACGGCCCACACTTGCTCAAACATGTAATGCCATTGGGTTTCTAACCAATGTATGTTCCACCTTTTGTTGAGCTTACCAACAAGGCTGGTGCCTGAAAGTCGAAGGGGCAGAAGGGGGAGCAAACGTAATCTTCCTTTCTAGTGGATATCTTCCAATTATACCTGCATGTTACTAAAAATCCAACCACCATTAGCAGTTATCCAAACATTAATTTTGTCATGACTGTTTCAAGATCTTGGCTATTAAGATGAAATTCCAATTTTATGTCAAATGGAGTTTTCCATGTCTTATTTGTGACATCCCATAGATTGTGCCAGACCTGAATGCCTTTCTTTTGAAGCTTATTAGCTGCTTTGACTAAATCTTCCATGATTGGGGTCACTGTTAGGCTAAACCATACTGAGTCTTTAGGGGCCCAAGCATTGATTCTTTTCCTTTTAAGTTCAAACGAGAACTCAGCCTTGTATTGTAGCCAAGACGCCCACATGTAGTGAAAGAGTTGGGAGGGTTTTCTAACTTGGAAGCATGTTGAGCTGAAGAGTATGTTGTATTGGAAGGTTATGGAACCTCGTAGCTAGCCCCTCTCTGTAAGTTATGCATCAGGAGTATGGCCCAGTCTTCTTCTGGCGATAGCTAGCTTCTGATTATCCATTTTGACGCCACTTTAGATGCTAACAAGTTTATGTTAGGCAGCCCAAGACCCCCCTCTTTTTTTCTAGAGTACAGACCTTCCAAGCAATTTTCGGTATCCTGTAGTTGTGAAAATTCCCTCCCCATAAAAAGTTCCTACACAAGGCGTCTAGTTGTTTAATACCTGAGTTACTTGGTTTCCAACATGCTAAGAAGTAGATACATGTGGAGTAGATAAAGCGCTGAAGGATGAATTTCCTCGTAGACAACCCGCTTTGAAAGCCCTTCCATCTATCTAGCTTGACAATAAGTTTATCCATTACCCACTACCATCTTTGTTTTAGGGTGACCCCAAACCCCATCGGGATCCCTAGGAGCCTAAAGATTTTTCCTTCTTGGATGATATGACATCCTTCGTCCAGCATGCCACTGTGGCAAGGGGGCAAGACTGGACCGAATGCCTATCTTGGAATGATTAAACTTGGAACCTGAGGCCAAACAGAATTTGTTGAGCCATTGCCAGGAGGTTGCAATAGAGCGCTCATCATTCTTAATGGTTGTGTTGGTGTCATCGGCAAAAAGGTTGAGGAGCATCTACCTATTTGAGTTTGGAAGATGTATACCCTGGACATTGTCTAGGTTGAGTTGGTTTTCGAGCAACCAACCAAGAGCATCGATGGCTATTGCAAAGAGTAAAGGTGCAAGAGGACAGCCCTGTCCAATGGATCTTCTAAGGATGTAGGGGTTGGTAAGTGTACCATTTATGGAGATCCTTACCGAGGCATTGCCAAAAAGAACACTAGCATACCTGATGAATCTCTTCCCTAGTCCCGTATCGTGCAGGGACTGGAGGATAAATTTCCACTCAATCCTATCGTAAGCTTTGTCAAATTCTATCTTAAGGAAGACTATGTCTTGGTTAGTTCTTTGAGCGTGCTCCATACCCTCCCACAGCCCAATTATTGCATCCAGAATATATCGCCCTTTGATAAAGCCTTTCTGCTCCCTCCGAATCCATTGGTTAAGGTGGGAGCTAAGCCTACGAGCCAGTGTTTTGGCGAAGATTTTGTATGCTGTTGACATGCATGTATAGGCCTCCAGTTACGAAGTCCTCCTTGGAGTCCTTCTTGTGTATCAGTTTGACAACCCCTTCGTTGATGCAACTTGGGAGGGAACCATTGGAAATGGATTCCTTCCAAACCCATAAGAGAGGGGAGAGGAGGAAGCACTTGAATTCTTGATAGAACTCGTTGGGGAGGCCGTCAAGACCTGGGGTTTTACCTTTTGCTAGAGAGTCAATAGTGTCGCTAAGTTCTAACTCCTTAATGTCTATTTCAAGTAGACTAGCTGTGTCCTTTGGAACTACTAAGCCTCGACACCTAGCTATTTCAACCCGTGTAGCTGTCTTAGCCGAGTGAGATTGGGAGGGTTGGCTGAATATATTTTAAAGTAGGAGTAGGCGGTTATGAGGTTGTCTTCTAGCGAGGTAGAAATGGACCCATCCTCTTTTTTGAGCAGAGGGATAGTGTATCTCTCCTTCTTTAGTTTGAGTAATTTGAATTGTTCTTTAGTAGGTCGATCTACCTTACCCGCCCACCAGCCTCGAAGGTACACCTAGAGGGACTCGACTTCAAAGAGCTCCTCTTGCCTAATATGCCTTTTGGCTTCTAGTAGGTTCTCTTGTGCTTCTGCCTGACCTGTATCCACTACCCTTTCAAGCGTGATAACTTCTTAGTAAATCAGGTTTCTTTTCTGGCTCTGCAAATTGACAACTTGTAGTTTGGCTTCCTTTAGGAATCTTTGTGTGTCTCTAACTGCTGACTCCCAGACCGGAGCTAGTGGGAGAGAGAACTTTGAATTCCAAATGGTTTCCAAGGTCTTATTCATACTTGAATAAAAATTTCAAAGGATTTTACACACATACACACACTCTCTTAAAGATTAAGTTAAGTATATCAAAAATAGACATTATTGGTTTTTATTCACATTAAACTTTTAGCCCTATCACTATATAATCCATTCATGAACAAACCTCTCAATGATAGATCACTATCACCATTTATACTTCCAATTGTACTATTGTAGATAAAATCAAATCCATCTACTTCATTGTATTTAGATGAGAAGTAAATACACATCGGAGAAAGCATGCACAAATACAACATCTATAGTTTGTTCAATAGAGCATACATGGGACACATAAAGGAAATCAACCTATAAAAAAGAGAGTATTTTGGACCCATCAAAGAGGATTTGTGGAACACTTTGTACTCATGAAGTAAGTGCTTGAGAAAGGGAGGGTTTGAAACTATATTTTAATGTTTTACCTATTGTTTCGCAAACATGCATTATGTTACTATGAGAGAATAATGAGAGAGTGGTGCGTTGTTTACTTACTACAAGAAGTTGTATATTTAATGCATAATTAAAAACGTCAATGTGAGGCTAAAGCTTATAGAAAGAGATATGTAGGAAGAAAAGAAGAGGTGGAAATGTATAATTAAAATATAATATAACATTGGCTTCATTATCAAATGGACCGGTGTGGTAAACTAAACATTCTTCTCTACGAGAGAGAGAGAGAGAATGACACAGAGCAAGAGGTGCATTACAGACTCCGTTAAGACCGTGATTGCACGCTAAGATAATGAACACCCGCGCTTGCACGGATACTAGGGGGCAAAGGGCTAGTAAATTGTTTAAAAGAGTGGCTACATGATAAAGTTCCCTTCGAAGTCTGGTCGCTCTTATTCTTTTCCCACCAGAGGATATGGCGAGCTCAGTGGCCTCTTGTATGGTAATACCGGCGAGCCATAGCCAGAGCCATAACCACAGTCACAGCCACAGCCATAACCCTGGAGTATTCTCTTCACAGTCCCTTTGCCTCCCGCCTTCCTCTTTCTCTTCCTACAGCACAGCCGCGACCTTCCCCCAAGCACGACGGCTCTCTTGGAAGCCCCGAAGGAGGCTCATGGTCTTAGCCGCCGATGCTGCATCATCATCAACGGAAGTAGGGGAAGGGAAAGAAGAAACGGCAGAGAAAGAGGAAGAAAAAGAAGGTTCAGTACCTGAAACTGCTCCTTCAACCATCATTCCTCCCTTCCGCAGTAAGGTATATCCCTGCTGCTGCATCAGACCTAAATAGCGCACACGGAAGGACACACACATGCCTGCACTTGCGAGGAAAACCTAGCAAGGCGCTTGGCATTCATTTGGCTGGCATTTCAGGTTTTAAAAATGTCATCTCAGAGTGTTCACACGTCATTGTTCACATGACCGACGCTTGCATTTGCACATATGTTGTGTTAGATCTAATGTTTTACATTATGCTGGATTTGGTTATGCCTGTTTCTAGCTTGGATATAGTCGTGTGGAATGCCATTATGCAGGCTGCGTGGTTGAGAACTTACTCCGATCTAAACATTGACTAAATTAAATTAGGGGACGTTGTTCGTTCCACACAAAACATAGCTTATGTGAGGACTCTTAAATGGGGAAGTCACTGCAGTCAAAGCGTGGAAATATTTAGGAAAGAAGGTGTTAGCCACAAATATCAAATATGTAGCAATTCTAATACCAATGAAATGTTTGAAGGCATCATCTTCCCATAATTAGAGAAGCTGCAGTCTGCAGGTTTAGTTCGCATGAAGAGTGAAAAGCTATACCTTAATGTTCAGATTGGGGCTTCTTAACTATTGTGTCATAATAAACTTAAATACACGTATAATGAATCTTTGGAAGGGATTTATTAACAATGTTTTCTGCATATGCTTTCAGATATTGTTTACATTTTGAGTTTAGGAGCGGATGCGGATGTTGGGAATAGTTGGCTAGGCTTCAGACAACTGTGAAGGATCATCCATGAACTAAGTTGTCCTCATGGTAGGGGTGTAAATGGTAGTGGAGAGACTGAGAAATGGAATGATTTGATAGAAAGAGTGAGTGGATGACAATTTATTGAATGAAGGGAATTGGTGTCTTGTTTGTAGGGTTGTAGTAGTTAAACTTGAATGAATTAATCAAAAGAAATGTAGTTGATGAATGGGTTTCTCAACACCCCCTCTCTAGCTAGGAAAGGAGCCATAAAAGATGTGTGTGTGAGAGGCAAGAGGATCCACCTTGTAATCCCAATGTTTGACCTATAAGGAAAGTTGTAGTGAAGAACAATAGACATGATGAGTTGATAGTACTTAAAACTCAATCTCGTGAGAGAAGTTATAAGCTCCATGACTCCTTGCTAGAAGGAATATGAAGGCCTAGCCACCAAGTCATGGATGAAACATCTAAGGTGTCGAACTAGGAAAAACTTGTAGATCTTTGGTATCAGTTGGTGAGATGGCATGGACATGTCAACCACCCTAAGAAGATAAAGGGTATGTGAAAAATTGCATAATGAGTAGGGACCCTATTTGAAGCTAAAGGAATGGAATCCCTGTTAGAAATTGAGAAAAGATGGGTCTCCTTTTGAGTCCCCCTCAGAGAGAGAGAGAGAGTGGGAATTTAAAAGTACGTGGATCACAACCTCCTGAGTGTTTAATGACAAAGGAAACGCTATTGGTAATGCTAGAAGAAATCATTTAGGGCTCTAAAGCTAAACCACCCATGGGCCTAGAACAATTTATTGGCCACTAATGTCAGTGGTGACATTAGAGATTTAGCATTAATTAATTAGTTAATGTGAGTCTAAGGGTCAATAATTGCTTAAGGATACTTGCAGGACAAATTGGCCCAGTCAATTTAATTATTGTTCGGTAAAATTAAAAATTTGAGCACTAGAATAATTATTAAATTAATTTTTAAAATTAATTTAATAAGTTGCATAATGTTGAAAAATGGGATTAGAAGGTGTCACTCAGTAAAACTTGCCCATATAAGTGGAAAAACGTTTTTAGGGGTTGATGAAAGTCTATTCTAGCCATTGTGAGAGAGGAGAAGACTGTTAGAGAGCAAGGGGAGGCTGGTAATGTGATTAGTCCTAGAGTATGTGTCACGAGGACGTGAAAATTTGATGCTTTGCTTATGTTTGATTGACATTTGATTAAAGGATTAATCAAGTGTGCAATTACAAGATTCACATGTGTTGTACATGTGAGGTGCAAGCTACTTTTTCATAGTTGAAGGCCAAAGGACCTTGCGAAAAAGATGGGTGTCAAAGGCAAAAGTTGTAACAAGTTACACTTGTTAGATTCTAGGTGAATTTTGGTGTCAATTTGCTCCTAGGATCATTAATTGGCCATTAAGTGTCAGTGGTGACACTAGGGACTAGGCATTAATTAATGGATTAATACTTGTCCAAGGGTCAATTAATGCATGGGACCACTTTGGGTTGCAAATGGCCTAGCCAATTAATTTTTGGATGGGCAAGGTCAAATTTTTAGCCGCGGATTAAGGGTTGAATTAATTTTCAGAATTAATTAATTTTGAAAATTAATTAAATGACCGGAAATTGCTGAAAATGGATTAAGAAAGCTGCCACTTGGCAAAACTTTCCCATGTAAGTGGGGGGAAGGCTAAATAGGGCTGAAGGGAGAGGGAAATCTCGTTTTTTCATTTTGGAGCTGTTAGAAAGAGGTGTTGGACTGTTGCTGCCAGGTTTTGGGGCTAATTCCCAGCCATTGGCGACCATTTTGGTGATGGAGATTGCATATTCTTGACCTTGGGAAGCTGACAATTGCTGCTGATGCACTTTTTTCTGAAGATCATAGTCTCTAATGCTCCTATTGTTGTTGGTGCATCCATTTGGGGCTGGTACAGCAGGGCAGCAACTGATTTTGATTAGTTCTTTGCGACAAATCTCAGAATTTTCTCTCTCTACAGCATTCTCTCATCTCCTTCAGCCTATGCTCAGCCATTCTCAACAATTCTTAGCCATTTGGAGGAGATTTCAGCCATTTTTGGTGGGCTGATTTGTAATTTCTGCAGTAATCCCTAATTTACAGCAAAAATTAGGGTTTAGCAGCCACCTTGGGATCCGTGCCAGAGATTGAAGGCTCAAGGGACTGAAATCAACAGCTCATAATTGAAGATTATCAAGGGATTTCAGGAGCCAGCCCATCCCGAATTGATTTGGGGCAGCATTTGGCCAGCCAAGGGTCAAATTGGAGAAGAAGTCTTGGGTGAATCAAGGGGCAAATGACCCAAAAGGCTTGCTGGTCATTTATGACAGCAAGAGCAATTGGCTAGCAGGAGGAGATTGAAGAATCTCAAGTTGTACTCTTTCCAATTGAATGAAAGCTAAAGAAATACCGCAAGGGGTGCCAATTTTGGGGCCAACAGGGTGTCTACTGTCCAAGAATGTTATGGTAAAGTGTGCATTTCATTTTATGTGCATTTATTATAATTGCTGTAATTAACTCTTAAATTAGGTTATCACCACCCATTCCAAGAAGGAAGACTGGTTTCAGTATATGACAACAATTTGAAACTGTTGAGAGTGTAAGCATGTGAATCCTCCTTATGTTGGAGGAGATAAGGGTAGCTGAGTGTGAATGGTACTGAGGGGAAAGGAAAATCCTAACCCTAGCCATTT
Organism: Lygodium microphyllum; assembly: GCF_053477565.2. Classification (NCBI taxonomy): domain Eukaryota; kingdom Viridiplantae; phylum Streptophyta; class Polypodiopsida; order Schizaeales; family Lygodiaceae; genus Lygodium; species Lygodium microphyllum. Next base: position 91,735,035 of record NC_141164.1, read on the forward strand.
GAGGCTATATAAACAGCCCATGGGTCTACATCAATTGATGAGTGAGAGTAATCAAAGTTGTATCTTCATGAGCAACTTAATAAGCAAGACTTGTTCTTGTACTTTTAAGCTCTTATCTCCCTCTTGTGCACATCTCAGTTCTGCTTTACTTTGATTTTCCACTTGGTATTAGAGTAATCTCTGATTTCCTCAGCTTTCTTTAGTATCATCCATCACTAAAGTGCACATGAGCCTTCATTTTCTTCATCTTATCCCTTGACCTCTATAGCCACAGTTTGACCCCTTGACCTTGGTGGACTTGGTGCAAGCAAAGGAGGTGATATTAGCTCTTGATTTATTCTAGAGACTTCATTCCCAGCTCAAGACACTTTAGCATGGCGCATCAAACATTGACATTAGGCAACAAGGAAGGTGACATTACTGAAAAACGTAGAACTGGCGCAATCTAGATAGCATGAGACTTCGCACTGTAGCACGGGCGGTAGAGGGCACAATCCCTTGAGGCACCATAGGGCTTTGTTAGCACCCCAAGTGGGCTATCTCCACCTAAGAGGGTTTGGCAAAATTCTTTCCCTGTTGCTCACATAGAGCAAAATCTTAACTAGGGTTTTTGTAGCAGCCATAGCCACAAGCTTGAAAGCTTGACTTTCTTACTTTTTTCTCTTTATTGTTATCATTAATAGTGATTTTAATCATTGATGCACTTGATCTAGAGCCTATTCAATGATTGGAGACCCTCGGTTGCTAAGCTTCATTGATGAGATCGAGTGCATTGAGGCCAACTCTTCCGGTTATGGTTAAACATTACACTAGGCTTGTAACTAGTGTTTGTTAACACTAATACAAGTGTTTTGTCATATTTTAATTGTTGATATTCTTTGGTTCGATTCTCTAAATTAGCAAGCTTAATTCAGTAAACCACTTCTAGTAAGCTTATTTCATTTTTTAATATTTGTGTGCTCACTTATAAGCACACAAATACTTGCCCACCTCATCTAAAACATCTTGTATTAAACTTGCTTGTGTTGAGCTATTCATGGCCTATTGTAAAGGATTAGACACTGCTACTTGCACTTAGCAAGGAGTAAGACCTTCCTATGGCCTCAACCTATGCTGACATTCGTTCACAAATCCAGAAATTTAACGGAAATGACTTCTATCCATAGCAAGTGCTTATTAAATACAAGATGATGGAAAGGGGTTATTGGCCTCTCATCATGGGGACTAGACGTGTTAATTCTTCCAACCCAAATGATGTGGAAGATGATCAACGAGCTCAGGCTATCATTAGGCTCCACCTTGATGAGTCTTTAATATACCATGTAGATCAACACTCTATTGCCAAGGCCAAATGGGATGAGTTGGAAAAACTCTATGGTGCACGTGGAAAAAATTAACAAAATTTTCTTAAAATTGAAAATTTCAGCCTAGAATATAATGAAAAGGAGAATCTTGGAAAATTTATCTTCCATATAAAGGGGCTTATACTCTTGTAACAACATTGACAAACATCCCAAATCCCAGCTTGAAAGGTACCATTCAATCATGCTTGGATGAAGAGAAGAGGGACCCATAAGGACGGCACTTCAAGGTCTACTTTCCACGAGCAAGTGTTAGCTCATACAATTTCTACAAAGTGTTCTTTCTGTCATTAAAAAGAGTATATTGTAAGTAATTGCTGGAAGAAGTACCTAGATAAAATGAAATGCAATAAACGCAAAAAGATTGGGCTTTTTACCAGTAAGTATCCCAGTGTTTCAGAACCACTTAAGGAATTGGAGACTAACTTTGTCTCCCAAGAAGATCGACTCTTTTGAGTCTAGTAAACTCTCTATTTGTAACCATCTTTATAGCCTAATTCATGAAGGCATCTCATTGTGTATTAAGGAGGGGGGGCATCTTGTTACGCTTTGTAATCGAATGACACTGGGCATTGAGGGGTGTTGAGAGTATAAGTATGTGAATTCTCCTTATGCTAAGGGGATAAGGGTAGCTGAGTGTGAATGGTCTTGAGGGGAAGGGAAAACCCTAACCCTAGCCATCTAGGGCTATATAAACAGCCCTTGGGTCTACATCAACTGATGAGTGAGAGTGACATAGGTTGTATTTTCATGAAGAACTTAATAAGCAGGACTTGTTTTTGTGATTTTGAGCTCTTCTCTTCCTCTTGTGCACATCTCAATGTTACGTCACTTTGATTTTCCACAGAAACCCTCTAGGAGCAGGTGACAACAACCTAACGTCTTTCTAGTATAAATGACAACATACAGGAGGGGATAGCAATCTTTCTAGTGGTCCTAAGTTGTAGGTGATAACTTTCATCGTTGTTCGAGTAGGACAGTAGTAGCTTTTCAATATTTCTTGTGATGAAACTTCTATAGCACTTTCTTTCATCCCCCATCCATCTCTCAAGTTATCTTAGCATTTCTAGTTGTTTGAATTATCAAAGGAAGAGATTTTGGTTAATTTGTATTGTAAATCCTAATTTACAGTAGAAATTAGGATTTGACAGTCACCTCGAGATGCGTGCTTAGAATTGAAGGCCTAGGACTTTAATTCTAGTAGCTGAAATTAAGAAATTTCAGGGATATTCAAAAGGCTAGCCAGTCAATATTAAATTTGGGATTGAATTTATCTTTCAAGGAGTAGGGTGAAGGCTAATCCCTAAGTAAGCTAAGGGGCAAATTGGTTTGGAGGTTTGTTGGTTAGTTTTGGCAGCAAGAGACACTTGGATTAATGAAGGAGATCAGAGGACCCTAGTTGTACTCCTTTCATTTGCAATATAAGATTAAGAAATACCGCAAGGGGCTCTAGTTTTGGGGCCAACGGGGTGTCCAATGTTCAAGATTAAAGTGGTAAAGTGTACATTTTTAGTTCACATGAATCTTATGCTTGCTGTTATTAGTGCTTGATTAGGTTAGTTACCATCCTATTTGAGAGGGACGATTGGTTATAGCTTGTTTCTCTTGGCGGAGTGGATTGTGGATATGGAGTAGTGGAAGGAGTCAAACAGCCACTCTCTCTCTCAGGAGTAGATTGTTGAGGAGATGGTACCTAACAATCACTGTCTCTTGGTGGAGCCGATTGTAGAATAGTGGATTGTGAAAGCCACTGGATCCGAACATGGGCGGGAAAAATCTCCGTAATGCATTGCGGTGGTCTCTAGGAGGGATTATTGCTTCATGGGGTCTTAGAGCCTCCTTGTGCTTGCAAAGGCTTTGCATGCATTGGATGCATCTTGTTGCCTTTAGTGTAGAAATTTGATACTTGATTTAGAATGATTTTGTGGCCCAAAAGGCGAGGTGGCGTAAGGAGTGCCAAGGGAAAGGCGCATATACATTGGTGGGATAGGGAGCAAAGGCCAATGTTGACAATCTTTGGCGATATGACTGTTCTTGCTGCAGGAGGTGCACCAGGTGGTTGGTCCTTCTATCTGTGGAGAGGCCATCGCAGTGGTGTGGCAAACTTTAAAAGGGAGGATTGGATGGAGAAGAAGATAAGGGTATCTCCCAATGGTGTAGCAGAAATAGGAGAAATCTCAAGGTGATGCCAAACTTGCAACCTTTGCTTGCTTTCTTTGATGAAGAGGAACTTTAGCTCTTTGAGTACCTTTGCTTTGATATCATAGCAAGAAAAGTGACAAGACCGTATGCACTCATACCATATCAGAGGGACAATAGGACTTGTGGAGAGAAACATAGAGTATATGGCAAGCAATGAGAGAATAAGAACTTAGAAGACGAGTGAAGAGTGATGAACACTCAATCATACTGAATAAATCATATTGATACAATGGAGCAAAGCTTTGAAATGATTGCACTATCCTTGCTAATCAGGCAATCGTATTTGTAGGAAATTTGTATAGTGAAGGGGAGCAAAATGTAGTCCTTTAGGTAGTAGGGCATGGAAGGTAAATGCAGAATGGTGAAGGAACATAGTAGAGGCAGTAAAACACAGTTCTCAGACTCCATTGGAGTGAGAAAAGAAGATCACCAGCAACCATTGTGCTTTGGAATTGGAAGGACTGCAGCATCAGACAGCTTGTAGGAGCCGATACTGATGTGGGGTAGATGCTAGGCTGCAAAATGCAAATCTTGGGGGACTGAGAAAGGTGATGCTTGCAGCAATCCAGTGCCTGCTAGTCAACCCGAAGGTGTAAACAAGTTGGGGGACAGCATTTGGCAAATAAATGCAGCCTACAATGGGTGGAGTAGTTGCTAGGCATTGAACGACTGCAAAGGATCATCCGCAAACTGGGTGTCCTCTTGGTAGGGGTATACACAATAGTGGAGAGGCTAAGGAATCAAGAGAATGTCTAGCCCTTTTCAGGGCTGTAACAGTAAAATATGAATTAATTAATGAAAAGAAATGCAATTAATGAATGGGTTCCTTAACATGGAGGAGACATGGGAGTATGGTTAGGAACTTGTGGAACAAAAGGTAGCTTGATGGGTGAGGCGATGGGGAGATGTGGAGGAGGATCCTAGACCAAAGAAGGAGAATGGAGTTGATAATCCCATGCTCTTGACAATTTGTCCAAAGAATGACTTGAGATAGCATCCACTAAAAAGACCATTGAGCTGGTGAAGATTTGGAACACAGAGAATTGACATGGTGCTAGTATCATTAGCAGGCACTTATGAAATATCACCTATTGTGAGGCCATGGGCAGATCTTGAAATCTCCATTTGATGTGCCTAAGATTGACCTTGCTGGTGGAACAACAGGCATAAACAATGCCAGAGCTCCAAATGTCCTTGTTGGCTTTGGTTGAGGCTCACATCTAGGAGGTTGATTTAAATAAAGCTAGGGCAATAACAGAGAGACCCAAAGGTACAACATACAATGAATGCTTGAATGAAAGTAAGTGTTTAGAGACAAAAATGACACAAGGAGGCCTTGAGCCTTCATGTCTCAAGGACTTTGGTAGAGGTGGGCTGTTAATGGTGTTGGAGACATTGAGAATGGCTTTGAGCTTGTGTTGTACTTGAGATGGGTCCAAAATGTAGCAACAACAGTCCATCATGTAGGCTGATGATATGGGCAGCAGTGGAGGGAGTGAAACATAGTCCTCTAGGTAGTACAATGTTGGTGTAGGCTTTGGGCAGCAAAACCTAGGGTGGACTGGCTGAAATGCAACCCAAATTGCAATAGATGATAGCAAATATGATGACATGAGCTGTCTGTCCTTTGCAACAGCAAAACACAAGTGGTTGGTGTGAGAATCTAGGGTGCAGTCTTGAGAAAATGATGACATGGTAGGACAACAATGCAATATGCCAATATACTAGTCGATGATCCTTCAGTGTAGGGTGGTAGCTCTAGCTAATTGTGACATCTCTTAATGACAACAAACAAGCTGAGTAGGCACATTTAACAATAGAGCAGTAGCTTCAGATTATGGGAAACAACTTCCGATGAAGGATAAAATAGTCGGGGGAGAGTGTAATGGTTGTTGGCTAGAATGAAGAGAATGACAAGTGATGGTGAAGGAAACCTTTCTCCTACTAGTTCCCCAAATAAATGTGAGGGTGCACAATGGAAAAAGAACATGAACATGAAGAGAGAAGGGAAGGGAGATTGCTATGAAAGAAGAGAATAAAAGGAGAAAATATGCATTGAATTGAATGAAAGCCGAATACAAAAGAGGATTGATCAGTCCTTGCATGCAGCCCAAGGTGCCAATGAGGGCATGGGGGTAGGCTCATGATGGAAAGTAGCATTAGAAGATGTAGAAGAATTCATAAATGTTGGGTGTGCTGAAATCTATAACAAAAAACTTGTGAACGATAGTTGCTACCAAATCACCTTGCTAAAAGTAGCAGGAAATGCCCAAATTTGTCAGACCTGGTCAAACTAGTCCTATTTGAGTAATGGACCACCTATGGAAGGAAGATTGAATGTCTCATTCGCATCATCAAATCTATCAAATTGGTACTCCATAGCTCTTCAAATAGACCTGCAAACACACAAAAAACTCTCGTGTTTTGGTGTTGGAACTTGGGCAGCCCGAATGGAGAGAAAATCAGCTACACCTTGCAAAGAGAAGTTGTAGATGCCTCGCACACTTCATAGAAGGCCCAACTTATCTTCGTAGAACCTTCAAATCCTCACTTTGGCAATGATACCATGTGAGAGTGCACAGTGGAAGAGGAACACAAACATAGAGGCAGAAGGGGGGAGAAATATTGTAATGACAGAAGAGAATTGAAGGAGAAAATCTGCATTGAACTAAATGAAAGTTGAGTGCATAAGAGGATTGATCAATCCTTGCGCGCAACCCAAGGTGTCAATGAGGGCATAGGATCAGGCTGATGACAGAAGGCAGCATTGGAAGATGGAGGAGAATCCTTGAATGTCAGAGTGCGTTGAAATTTGCAGTAGAAATCTTGTGGATGATGGTTGCTACCACATTGCCTTGCTGTAAATAGTAGGAAATGCCCATATTGGGGGGACCTGGTCAAGTCGGCTCCAAAAATGCTCACCAATTGCATTTCCAGCAATAAATTAATGCTGGTGGCCACATAAAACATAGATTGCAAAATAATAATGCTGATTACCCTTGTCTAGTGTGAAATGACTCTCCAGCCACTGAAAAAGAAATGCAAAGGGCTGGAAAATCTCTATTGCTAGTGCAAACATACCTAAAACCGATTGAAAAGGAAATGCATGCTCTAAATAGAGTTTCCTCCTTTGTCAAAACATATGATAAGTGAGTGTCACAGTTCCTAATGTCCTTGCTTGACTTAGATTGAGGGTCATAGGTAGGAGATGACTATGCAAGTCACACATGATTGCTAACAATAAATGCCTTTTTTCATAATAAATCTTTTTGGGATTGTTTTGGTGGAAGTATAATTAGGCTGAAATGCATAATAGTTGTGTTTTAATTGAGGCCTTTAAAGGTGCGCAAAGGAAGCAAGAGTAAAACTCCATCCCTTTTACAAAGAAGGTCCCACCCCAGGCAGACCAAGGCATTGGACCAAGGTTGTTGTGATGGATTGGCCAAGGGCCTAATACCTATTGGGATTGCATGGGTGATGGATATCCTTAGAGAGTGGCTTCATGCACGGGAGATTGACTTTATATTTGTCCCTACATAGGACCAAACACTTTTGAGAGAAGTTTGAAGCCTTCCATAAGGCTTTAGGCTTTCTACTGTTTTGGGATTGATCTACCACTCCTTGACACATTCCACTTCGTGATACATTTGCATCATTCGTTCCTAGAGGTTTGTCACACTTATTGTGTTCCTCCAGTCATTCTGGTGTGAATGCTCCCTATGCATGCAGGCACTTCTTACCTTCTTGCTGGAGAAGGGTCTTTTCCCCTTGTGAACACCCATTAGGGTGTGGTACTAATTATCTTAGCATTGTACTTTCATTTGGGGATGTGACATTCCAACAGTCTGTCCGTCTTTCTCTCTCTCTCTCTCTACTAGTTCACTGTTAATTGTGTGTGTGCACATGCAGCTGAGCATATTGATCCAATAGGGTAAATTTAATTTTCATGTGTATTGCAATCTGAAAAAAAGTCAGCAAACCATATTGCATATAAGCAACTAATCCATATTACGTGAATAAAGTTGATGAATGCTCGTAAACATTTGGATTTTTACCCTTTGAAAAAATCCTCAAGTTTTTAAGAAACATATTTGATTCACAAGTTTTGAACCTGTATGAGACAGGTTTCTATGCAACACTGGTACCTTTTTGAGGGTATGAATAATTTTGGTGCAGATCTATGAGGTCTCTCATTAGGACATAGCCAAATGATCTATAACATGTATGCATGTGGCTGTCCAAATATACTATGCAATGCGGTGCTGAGAAAGACTCTGTTCTTGCCAAACCTGCCTCGTTTGGGCTTCAGCTTTGTCTTTGATGTGGGATGGAAATCTATGTCCCTTGGGATATGTTCTTATTGTATGTGTTGTATGAATATAATAATTAATCCAAATGAATGAATGAGAGAGAGAGAGAGAGAGAGAGAGAGAGAGAGAGAGTTTACGGAAAAAAAAAGAGAGAGTCTCGTCATAAGTCATACAATTACCCTCGTGATATGTTCTTATTGTATATGCTGTATGAATATAATAATTACTCCAAATGAATGAATGAGAGAGAGAGAGAGAGAGAGAGAGAGAGAGAGAGAGAGAGTCGTCATAAGTCATACAATTACCCTATGAGCATCTTTTCTCTTTGCAGAGATCAAAGGCTGCAAAAAATCGGCAAGTGATGTTGCGTTTTGTATGGATGGAGAAGAACATTGGGATTGGGCTTGATCTTGTTGTTCCAGGTCAGGGAAGTGTGCCGCTTAGCCCTTTCTACTTCTGGCCACGGAAGGATGCATGGGAAGAAATCAAAACAAAATTGGAAAGCAAAAAATGGATATCAAGGAAGCAAACCATCCTTCTTCTCAATCAAGCCACAGACATTATAAACTTATGGCAACAAAATGCGACTGGTTAATTACGTTGTTATTAATGTACGTGCCTGCTATGCTGTGGCATCGACTGCTCAACTCTATGCAGGCCATCAAGCTCTGGAACAGCAAATTTTTTGCAAGAGACCCGGTATGCAAAATAGCAAACTAGTTTGTACCCTTACGGAAGCCCACTGAAAGTTACCAACAGAGGGTCTTCATTCCTTTCAACAAGTGCTATTATTCTTTTTGGTGCAGGGTGACTCTGGGTTTCTGCATGATGTATCATGTATCCCACTCTAGTTTGTGCTTTGGCAACAAAAGTTTGTGGTCTAGTCTGGGTCATGAATCCTTATGCACTGCATGGTTTCCTACTTCAGCTGCTTACCTTCCGTACTTACAGGCTGTGTGCAACGGCAGTGCAACGCTGGGAAAGGTGCTATGAACATCTGACTGCTATCAAAATGTGCACGTCTTCGGAGATCACTTTTCACCATTGCGTTGGGCCTCGTTTTCATTATGGTAGTAGTTTTCCCTTATTTCTTTATCGCAGCGGATAGACACAGCAGATGATGAATATTGTTCATGTACAAGTGTGGGTCAGGGACCTATGGATTTAGCTCTCGTAATGTCTTACCCTAATTTAGCACGTGTCATGGTTTTGGGCTGTCACCGTTTTGTCTGCAGCGTGTTGTTTTCTGTTCAAGATTCCTGTTTATGAAAATACTAACTCTGATTTGCTGACTGTGGGAACGTTGAAGGTGGGACTTTATTACTTCAAATGTTCTTTCAAGTAGTTCCAATTTGAAGACAGCCTAAAGTTCTGCCGAACCTGCTTTGGGCTTGTTTTAAGCGCGCGTGCGTGCGTGCGTGCGTTCCTGCAAAGGAAAAATTAGGGTTGTGAGTTTTACAGCAAGGTGTAGAGGACTTACCTGTGACACGCTCCTGATACGTTCTTATCTGAGTGCATACAAAACAATACGATGAATATGATGTATGACGGATTGCTGCTACACCCTCCTCTTTCGGATCTATGTAGGCATAGCGAACGTGCTGTTTTTGACAATAATTTCCATTCGGATACATCATGAAAGGTATCACTAGTGAGTCACATATCCGTTGCACGAGTAACACTAGATTAAGGTATGTTTCCACTAGAAGTGATTTTGGAGAATCTCCAACCACTTATTTTGGTAGGGGCTGTTTGTTTCACTGAAATTTCGTGCTCCTCAACTGATATAAAAGCAGCCGCCCAGTTGTTTAATATGGACCTTTTGATAAGCAATACAACTAAAGCTGAGTGCTACAAAGCACTGTATTATGCTAAATGGATGTGAATTAACGTACATCTCTACTTATGTTGTAGGCTTGATTCTTACATCCTCAACCTCTCCACCTTGGAAGAAATGCTGCCCCTCGCAGCCCACCCACAGAAGAAGGGGTGGGTATAGTGTAGTCAATCTCAGAATCCCTACTGCATACCCTCATTGCAAAACACAACTTAGGTTGTCACATCATAGTTTGCATCTCTCTCTCTCTCTCTCTCTCTCTCTCTCAGGGGTTGTGGTGGCCCATCTCAAACAATCTCGTGGAGTTTGTCTCATCATATTTAGGCTTGTTACACATCGCCATTGCCTGTCTAATATGTGCCTAGGTGGTGGGCAGATAAAAAGCTGACTTGGGCGGGCCACCACTTGCTTATTACACATTGGGCGTCAAGCACTTTTTGTGGTCAATAAGTGTGTCCATCCTTTGTTTGCAATTGTTTATACACCAGCCACCTATGCATCTGACATTTTTTGAATCACATGTGAATGAAGGGATGCTATGGATGTTGATAATTATTGACATAATAATAATTATTTGAATACTTAATTAAACACAATCATTGATGTCAAATTTAAAAAAAGTGGCTAATAAAACTAAAAGCATTACAAAACATAAAAAGATCGACTAATAAACCTAACACAAATTAGTAATGAAAAAGAGAGCAAGGGAGTTGAACCCCTTTACCATGCTATTGAGGCATGGCTTTACCTAGCTCTCTATAGAAAGGTGGAAAGGGAAAATTTATTAGCACACCATCTCTCTTTTCACCTTTCCACTTGCAATGTAGATGTTATAAAAGTTTACTCATTGTTGTCTTCGTCGTTGATCTCCTCCGTAGAGTTAGAGTCACCAAAGATTGTTTTCACATTTGTGTTCTCCCTCTCTCAAAACATGGCTTGAGCAACGTTGTCTCTTTGAGATGCTCCCCCAGAATGGCTTGCCCTTGGTGTTGGCTTTGTTGATTGAGCTTTGTATTGCTTGCATGGTAACTATGTTTGTTAGTATAGCAACCTTGTTAATCCATTCCTCAAATTTTTTTGTTGGTCCATGTCTTGACAAGACGTGTTACTTTAAAGTTATGTTATCATTTTACGAATCCATGCATCATCAAAACTATCTCTATACACAATGCATATATTATGAGAACAAGGCATGTTGTCCATTTTCGGGACATTTTGTAAAAGCATGTCACATCTCTTTGATAATATACAAAATCGTGCTTTAAGGATGCCAAATGCTTTTTCAACTGGCATATGAGTACTTGATTGTATGTAATTCAAATAATAATGTTTTGGAGATAGTCTATCCTTACTACCCTTGAAAGGAGGAAGTATCCAAAAGCGTGCAGGATAAGCACAATCGCCTACTAGACAATATTGTCCCAGAGCTTTGTTTGTGCATTGTTTTCCTAGATTTGAACGTTGAAAAACATTCCAATCATGCATAGAACATGCCTAGCCAATGTCATAGTCCCAAACAACACAATTGGTTGCCACGCAGATCTATAGAATAATTGAGTGGAAGCCCTTCCTATTAAAATAATTTTTGTGGTTCTCTCTTGGGGCAATGATGGATATATGACTACCATCTTATTGCACCAATAACAACATACTGTATGTCTCGAAGTGCTTGAAATGAATCTGCATATTTTTGCATTTGTTGTGATGTTGGCGTTTTTATGTACATACCATGCAATCCAGATGCCACCAGTGCATCACTAAAGTCCAAAACAGCTCAGTGTCTAAACAAAGTTGAGATTTCATACAAATCAACTGTAAGTCTCAAATTTGAGCCACTCGCTAGGCGATGCAAGGCCACAAACCCGCTTCTCAATAGGTATTTCTCTTCTATAGTTCGTGTTTTTGCGTTGCATTTGTGGTGCTAACTTCACGATGAGATATTCAAATGTACTCATGCTAACTTGTAACATGCTTTTAAACATTCGGTTTGAATAACTCCCTAAGAGCCCTTGCTCCATACAAGTTTGTGGTCTTGGATAGGGCCAACATTATCGTCGATCATGCCTTCGTTGACCTATCGTAGCTCGACGTGCAATGTAACCTCGAGCCATGCACTCCATCAAAATATGCAATTGTATACTGTCATCACCTCCGTCATCCAAATCACTTAGCAATAGCTGGAAAAACATTAAAAAAAGTTTCAAATTCATCTATTGTTGAAACCATCATTCCTTTTTAAGACTTTTGATTGCATCTAACAGACTAGATATAGGGGAGGCAAGTGTATCCATGATAACGACTTGCGCTCTTCAAATGCTTTCTTTTCCTCTAAGTTTGCTTTTTGGTTGGCTAACATTGATCGGGCGATGCTAGCCATGTCATTGAGAGACTCCTCTATCTTTCTACCCTTCTTACTGTGTGCTCCTTGACTAGTCGTTTCATCTCGCCCAATCTTTGAAGGCTCATTGGAGCATTGTGGGCCTTATCCTTTCTATATGACTCATAGACGCGTCTCCAACCTTTTCTGCATGCCTCATCTTCTTTATCGAACTTCAAAAATAGCGCTACTAGCTGTGTGGCTACCTTGGACTATATATCCACTCCTTGCTTCGGTGGCTTTGAGAACTCTATGCTCATGGATCCTCGAATGTGAAGGAGATGTACTGTCCATGCATCCTTCCACTAAGCAAACAGTTTTTTTTTGTGGTTGTTGAATGATCTTGTGTCTCGGGTGTGTCATCCTGATTCTTTCCTTTCCGCGTCCTCTTTGGTTTAGGAGGTTTTGGTTCATCATACTTCGATGAAGTTTGCCGTGGATGCTGCTTGTTGGCATTCTCAGAATGTGGCACCATTGGTACTTGGGTTTGAACCATGTCAACCTCATCACATGTGTCTTGGATTGCATCATAGGAGCTTATTGCTTGCGGTTCTTGTTGTGGTGGTGCCGAGGGGCCATGTTGAGGACTGTGGAATTGGATGAAGAATTACATTATTGTGTATTGTTGTGGGTCCCTCTATACCTAACTGCCTTAGTCGTTGGAATGGTGTGAATTGAGGAGGACAAGGATTGACCAAAGGAGGGCAGTTTGGAAACACATTTACAGGAATACCACTAGCCACACTATGGCTAGGAATGTGGCTTGGAACACCCACACTTTGGCTCAAAAAGTACATAAAGTCATTACTGTATATTGCATCTTGGCTCATTTGAGACACGAACTATTGAAACTCCATGGGAGTGCTCTCTTGAGAATCCATCAAGCTTCACCTTACGCGTGAAAATTGATCCATTATTTACAATATGTGAATGGATAGACATGTTTATTGTTCTTTACATAATTGATCCATTATTGTTCTTTACATAACTTTATGGGACAATCCATATACAAGATCATTCTATGCATAACTTTACGAGACACATATTCACATTCTATGCATAACTTTATTGTTCTTTACGTGGCTTTATGAAACAATTTGTGTATGCATAATTGCCGAATGCATAACTTTATGAGACAATATCAATATATGCATAATAAGTGCATGCATAACTTTATGGGACAATCTGTATATATAATCATTGTATAATTAGGGCTGTTACACACCCGAATGTGGCTGCCCAAGTCCACCAACACCGGTCAATATTACATGGCCAATACGAAAAAAAGCCTTAGTGTAAACATATTCAAATGAGCTTATCAATGTATAATTACATCCTATTCATCAATTTGGATATAAGGTTCTACTTTGGTATGGTCAAACAATTGTATATAAGTACGAAACTATGAACTAGAAAGTTAAAGTAGCTTTTATGGAAACTAACTACAATATGTTAAAACTTGTCAAGGAACTAGAATCTACATAAGTTTTTTTACAAAACCTAATTTACTTTGTAAAAAGCTAATTTGAGCTTGGCTATACCATGATGCCACCAATCTAATCCAAACATATACTTTTGCATATGCTTTTTTAGTACATGATGCTTATGAAGATAATGCAATGCATACATGATACACAATTGCAAACCTTTCAAGAGCATTAATGATTTATGAACTTATGATTATGATTTTGCATGAATACATGATACTTGCGATGATTTCAACCCTATACCATACAAGAATATAAATGATCAATTGAAAAAAGTTTAGGGTCCTTAACAAATAACGAGTCTTCCTTGACTTACGAACTTTCACAGAGCAAACAATTAGCCTTGCCATTTGGAGCTATAAATACATGAAGCTTATGAAGATAATGCAATGCATACATAAATCACACCCATAAACCTTGCAAGACCTTAATAACTTAAGAACTTATGGTGATGATTTTGCATGAATACATGATACTTGCGATGATGACACCATGCATAAATGATTCACAAGCATATATCATAGAAGATCATAAATTATTTATGAACTTATGATGATGATCTTGCATCAATACATGATACTTGGGATGATCAAGCAATGCATAAATGATTTCAACCCCATATCGTATAAGACCATGAACGAATTACGAATGTATGATGATGAGTTTGCATGGATAGATGATTCTTATAGACAATGCAAAATGTATAAATGATACACAAAACCCAAACCATACAAGACCATAAACTTTCATAGGTAAAACATAATTGCAAATACACAATTCTTATGACCTATGAACTTTCATGTAAAAGAGCCGAGAATATAAAAGATTTTTGCATCCATACATGATAGTTTTCATGATGATGCAATGCATACACAATTGTTTATAATCACATGCTTGTGACCCAAAAAAATTTCTTATCGAATCATTTCTTGAATTTGACATAAAGCTTACTCAAAGCATGTGGCATATCTCTAATATTGATGTTGCTCAAGGTGCTAATGTCGATTGAGGTATCTAGGATCTATAAGGCCCTAGAGAGCTGCAAGTTCTTCCTCAAAGCACAAGCTGGATTTTGGGAGCACGAGGAGTGTATCAGACAAGTTGCATGCCTCGAAGAGATTGTGAAGTGACAGCATGTGGAGGGCAAACCCACGTATGTCACCTTCATTGATTTCAAAAAGGCATATGACACGATGCCGCACCAAGCCTTGTTTTGCAAGCTGCGAGCTTGCGGAGTGGAAGGACATTGCATACGGTTCATAGAGGGTCTATACCAAGCTTCTAAGACAAGGGTGAGGGTGCGAGACCTCCTGTTCGAAGCCATATCAGTGAAGCGAGGCATAGGCCAAGGATGCCCTGGATCCCCCACCCTCTTTAACATATTTATCAACGATATCATAAACGAGGGTGACGGATTCGGAGTTAGCGTTTCCGGTCTTCGAGAGAAAATTCAGGGGTTACTTTTTGCAGATGATTTAAATCTTCTTGCAGAGTGTGTCGAGGAGCTGCAAGCAGCATTAAATTGGTTGAATGAGTGGGAAACCAAGTGGGGAATGAGCTTTGGCCTATCAAAATGTAACGCCATGGTTTTCTTTGGTAACTTGCAAACTCTGAGGGATCGGGCACTTTACTTGGGGACCGAACGGATCGAAGTCTAGAGAGATACACTTATTTGGGCATTGTCCCTGGACAGTGAATTCTCTATTGAAACAATAATTTGGGAGAGGATTGAGAAGGGCCGTAAGACCCTCCATGCCTATCAAGCATTCCTATCTTCTGTTTGACCCCTATGTGGACTAGACTCAATGTCTTCAAGGCATGCATGCTTCCAGTCCTTATGTACGGAGCTGAAATTATGGGAGGACATCGTTAGACACTCCTTCAGTCGTTGAAGACAATGGCAGTTAGGGATGAAGTGGATCCTAGGTAAGGGAGCTAAGTCGACAGCGGTTGGCGCAGTCCCCCTACATAAGGAATTCAATATCCCCCCCATTCCAGCATTTTGCAGCGGGCAATGTGCACTTGCTTTTGAAAAGTACCCGAGGGTCAGAACATGGATTCAAGAGTTTTCGAAACCTTCGTCATGTACTAAGAAAGTCCACAAGTGGGCCTGGTCTTCCAGGACCGTGTGTTGGCTGGAAAAGTATGTACTTGAAGCACCTTTACTCACTGTAAGATATCATGTCTGGAAGAAATGGGAATGACAACATGAGTGTGTGAGACTCTCCTCTTATAATGAGAACAAGTTCGAATACTCAAGGAACTACCTCTTTCGCACCAATCTATCAGAGAACGTCAAGGCTTTAGAGGAAAGGTTTTTGTGCCTAGCACGAGTTGGCAGTGTGAAGGTGGCAGACGACTATCATCACTCTCGGTGACAAACCTGTCCCTTGCGCAACTCTCATGAAGTAGGAACATCTTATGCACACATCCTGCTTTCATGTCCTGTATTGACCGATGAATGCAACAGGCACATCTCGGGTATTATAAGCGAAGCTCGTGACCTTTTGTCCCGAGGGTGTACCTTACAGGATGAAGCAACGCTACTCCTTGTTGGTGGGGAGGTTGGCGGGGTCTATTTACCCAACTAGGTGAGCACTCGTTTGGACTCGAGGAATGTGGTCCGATTGCATTGCCTCATGGCAGCATTCCTCGGCGAGGTGATGCCGAGGTACGTGGGAGCATTATATGCATGATCCCTGTCCAATGCGGGTAGGGAGATGATGATATCCTCCCTTTGCGATCTTGTGCTCAAGCTCGTACTTGTACCAATGATGGCACCACCTTTCTATCGGGAGGCAACATTTGCTTGAGTGCGACGGGACACCACCTTCGAGCCGACACCCAGTCTTGGGTATTGCATCCCTTAGAGGGAACCCTTCGGGATCGGTAGTTTTAGCTGGTGAGAGTCTAGCACTACCTGGACCCTTGAACCGGGGTGCTAGGTGCCTAGCCACACTCCTTCCCTTAGGAGGAGTCTTCCAAGGACCTTGGTCTTGAAGGAAGTAGCGAAATCATAAGCTAGTGGCACAGGGTTCTGCCTTTGAGTCTGATTAGGCACCCGGCTTTTCATAGGTAAAACATAATTGCAAATACACAATTCTTATGACCTATGAACTTTCATGTAAAAGAGCCGAGAATATAAAAGATTTTTGCATCCATACATGATAGTTATCATGACGATACAATGCATACACAATTTTTTATAATCACATGCATGTGACCCAAAAAAATTTCTTATCGAATCATTTCTTGAATCTGAAAAGCTTACTCAAATCACAAAACATAAAGCATGAACCATAAAGCATGCAATAATATAAAACATAAAGCAAGACTCACAGACATACCCACAGAGAGAGAGAGAGAGAGAGAGAGAGAGAGAGAGAGAGAGAGAGAGAGAGAGAGAGAGAGAGAGAACCTACTAATTGATCTTCCTTCCTTTTATGTGATCATCCTTTCAGCCTGATACCTACAATGGCCATATATTCCTTGTGATATGATAAAAAAACCTATGACATTGCCATTCAAGTTATGATATGAATTGCAATTTAGAGAGACCAAGAGAAAATGAAATGATGCATGCATAATCATATGCTAGCATTGCATGAGGGCCACCTGATCATATGACTTGATTTGACATGATATTCATTTGGATTGCTATTGCAGCCAACCTATTTCAATCAGAATGATCATTGAAATCAAAGCTTGGATTAGAATGACTAGAATGATCAATCTCCAATCCCTGATCATTGATTAGAATGATGAAACTCCAATCCCTTTTCTTCAATCTCCAATCAGAGCCAACCTATTCATGAAGGGGGGAGAGGTATTAGATCAAACCAGTTCATGCAAGGAGAGAGCTAATTAGAGCTTGGATTAGAATGATCAATCTCCAATCTCCAATATCAGAGCCAACTATTCATGCAGGGGGGAGAGCTAATTAGATCAAACTGCCTTCATGCATCACTGGCCTGATCATGGAATCCTCAAATGAGTTCATGCATGGGGGAGACCATTGCTTGAGAGAAGGGGAAGGAGCTCATGCAGGGGGAGAGAACTCATCGAACCACAAATGGCCTCTTATCAAAACGAGATCATACACAAGGGGGAGAGAGAGAGAGAGAGAGAGAGAGAGAGAGAGAGAGAGAGCACCTTGTAGTTGAAATGCAGTAGATATCTTGGCCTTGATTGTGATGATGGGGCTTTTGTAGACACCAGGCAAGAAACAATAAGAAACAACAACAATTCATCAACAAGTGGGAGCGGGAGCGGGAGATGGATTAGGAATAGGGACTTGCATATGAAAATAAGGGAAAATAGTCAACACAATGGGAAAACCCACTAAGGGCCCACTTAGAGACTGTGATTGGCTACACATGATGGTAGGTTCAAGCCCAAAACAGGGCAGGGAAGGCATTGAGAATGCTTCCTAGGACATGTGCGTTTGGTTGTGATGATGACTCTGTAAAGGGCTAGTTGCCCTTTTTTGGAATCTAGACTTGTGATTGGCCCTTGCCACACACATTGGGTGTCAAGGGCCTAGTGTGTAATGGGCATTAGTATCTCTCTTTCTGATACATCTAAATAGGGTGGTCTCTAGTTAGGTTGTTTTTAGCCTCAATTTTGTTAGCTTGTCAAGTTAGCTTTAGTCTTCTCTCACAACTTGTACAAAAAAATTCAACATCTTTGTCCATCTAACAACCATTCTTAGTTTGCAACTCTCTCCTCTTGCCCTAAACTCTAGTTTTTGTGCATCACTAGTACTTGTACAAGGGCTCTTCTTATTGCTTTGATTACTCCATCGGCAAGGCAAGGGCAATACCTTTTTTTTTGGTAGGGGGTTTGGGTTTAACTTGGGGAATGCCAATGCCAAAGACTCGGTAACTTGGAAGCATAAAATATGACTTTGAAGGATTCATTAGTGCACATTGGTTGATTTGGAGGAAAAATTGTGACAAAGGTGTTTGCAACAAATAAAAAGATAGCAAATGAGAATCGAGGAAATAACAAGAGTACAAGAGGAGGCACAAAAGGAGCCTCCTTGCAATGCCAATGAAGTACAAGGAAGATCAATTAACAAAGGGCAGTAAGTCTAAGGGCTTTCGAAAAGTCTCAAACTTCCCACATGATAACACTTTGGTGAAAATGTTTGCAACATTTTCCTATGTAGGAACATACACCAAGTTGATATGTCCTACATTATGCATCGCATCTTTCTTTGACATAATGGTAGTGAGGCTCAATGTGTTTCGAGAGAGTATGAACTATAGCACTTTGACTGTTAAAAAAAATGGGTGTTGGACCCTCTAATGAGATATGTAGATTAGCCAACCATTTGTGTAGCCAGCCAATGAGATATGTAGATCAACCAATAATTTGTGTGTCAAGATTGTGGGAGAGAAGGAAGGAGTCTCACTTGTAGCTTCCTTGCTTGCACAATGGGGGAATACACACAAGGGTGGAGGCTGAAAACAGTTTTTCCTCTTCTTAGTTGTGGAAGCCAAAAGAACTCTAATACAAAGAAATAGAAGAACCCTATATATGGGTCTCAAACCAAACTCAACTTAACTAAGGTGGCATACTAATTGAGCCACGAACTAGAGTAGATAAGGATAGCTGTCATGTAGCTATTATTCATGGGCGGTGTACCAACCGCATCTGCAATTGACACGTCGGTGACATAAATGCACAACGGTCACCCTGGCATATCACGAGTGGAGCTCGATATCTCAACACTCCCCCTCGAGCTCAATCCCAATTCCTGCACACCAAGCAGGTCTCTGAACTTATGCAGCTTCTCTGCGCCCAATGCCTTCGTGAATATGTCAGCTACCTGATCCTCTGTGCTGACATAAACTAGATCAATAAGACCTAGTAAAACCCTCTCCCACACATAGTGATAATGCACCTCAATGTGCTTTGTTCTAGCATGATAGACTGGGTTATTTGCCAAGTGTATACTACCCATGTTGTCACAATAAATGACAACTGGCCCATCTGTAGGCTGATGCATATCATAAAGTAGCTTATGCAACCAAGCTACCTCACATGCAGCCATTGCTGCACCCTTGTACTCAGCCTCTGTGCTGGACAAGGCAACTGTAGGCTGTTTCTTGCTGCTCCAAGTGACTGCAGCACTCCCAAAAGAGAACACATATCCACTGGTAGATCGTCTATCAGAAATGTTACCAGCCCAATCAGCATCAGTGTATCCATGCAACTGTATCTGAACCCCAGTCTCATAAAATAGTCCATACCGCAATGTGGACTTCACATACCTGAGTATGCGTCTAGCCGCATCCAAATGCGGTTTCCTTGGAGCATGCATAAACTGACTTACCAATCCAATAGCATAGCTCAAATCTGGCCTGGTAATAGTCATATAAATCAAGCTTCCTACTATGCGTCTGTACATAGTAGGGTCTTCCAAAAGCTCACCTGCATCTGCGCTCAGCTTCACATTCTGCTCCAAAGGAACTAAAATAGGCTTACAGCTTGTCATCCCATATTTGGACAGCATGTCCAATCCATACTGTCTCTGCAAGAGTTGTATCCCACTTGGTGATCTAATCACCTCAATGCCCAAGAAATAACGCAGCTCTCCCAAATCCTTCATCTCAAACTTCTACTTCAATAGCATTTTCACATGAAGGATATCTTCATCACTGTCACTTGTCATAATCAAATCATCAACATAAATGACAAGTAGCATAATACATTTCTCTGTTTTTCTCACATAAAGTGAGAAATCTGCCTTGGAAATCTAAAAGCCAATAGTGACAAGATACTATCCTATCTTGTCAGACCATGCTCTAGGTGCTTGCTTCAAGCCATACAAGGCTTTCTTCAACCTGCAAACAAACTCAGGATGAACAGCATGCACATAACCTGGTGGCTGCTCCATATAGACATCTTCTTGCAAATCACCATGCAAGAAGGCATTCTTTACATCCATCTGATGTAAAGACTATTTCTTTGATGCAGCCATAGCAATGACTGCTCTTACGGTTGCCATCCTTGCAATCGGACTGAATGTTTCTTCATAGTCAATGCCATATGTTTGTGCATACCCCTTGACTACTAATCTTGCCTTGTATCTGTTCACAGAACCATCTGCATTGTGCTTCACCTTATAAACCCACTTACAACCAATTGCATTTTTACCTTTAGGCAAAGATACCAACTCCCATGTAGCATTTGCTTCCAAGGCATCCATTTCTTCATCCATGGCTTTCTCCCATTTTTCTTTTCCCATGGCTTGCTCAAAAGAAGTGGGTTCTGGTTCCTGTATCACTTTGACCATATATGCATAGTGAATGGCTGTAAATCCATCGTATTTCAGCCTATCCACAGGATACCTAGCTCTGGTAGACCCGTGTAAAGTAGGTTCACTCCCAGATGCTCTCAAAACATCCTAGGTCTTCCTTACTCCAGGTGTAACAATAGAAGGAATACCCAACCCATCATCAATGCTCTGTTCTGAGCCACTGGATTCACCATCCACATACGAGTGACCTGCATTTACATCAAACATGCGCTGATCTACCTTCTCTTTTCCTTTTCGTGATACCTGCATACCACTATCTGCATTGCTTTGAGAAGATTCTCATGATCTTAATCTGCCTGTCCATGGCGAAGAATATGAATCACTGCTAGAGGACGCTCCAGGTCCACTAATATTTTGTGACTGCTGCTGTGAATTCTGTGCAACATTACCATTTTGTGCATCTACATCATCAATCACATTTACTGGTTTATACCAGCTACTCATCTCATAAAAAACAACATCTCTACTCACTGTAAACTTACGAGTAGAAGGGTTATAGCATCTATACCCTTTTTGCTGCAGAGAGTAACCAATAAAGATGCACTTCTCAGCTTTTGGATCCAACTTGGATCTCAACTCATCTGGCACATGTATATAGGCAATGCAATGCAACAAAAAAATTTCAAATGAGAAATATCTGGTTTCCTACCAGTATACCTCTCCTCTGGAGTCATCCCATGTATTGCTGCAGTGGGAGTCCTGTTCATTATATAGACTGCTGTAGCAACTGTTTCAGCCCAGTAAAAATCTGGCAAGTCTTTTTCGTTGAGCATGGCACGAGATACCTCTCCAATATGCCTGTTTTTCCTTTATGCAATTCCATTTTATTGTGGGGTATGACTGCATGAATATTGTTGCTTTATGCCATGCTCTTGCAAGAACCTTGCAAACTCATTTGAGAGGTACTCTCCCCCTCTATCTGACCTTAGGCATTTTATTTGTAAGCCTGTTTCTTTTTCAACCATAGCTTTAAGAGTTTTGAAATGCCCAAAAACTCCACTTTTCTTTTTCATAAAATACACCCAAACTTTTCTGCTATAGTCATCAATAAAAGTGACAAAATAATGATAGCCTCCAAGAGATGCAGGTTTAGTAGTCCACACATCAAAGTGGATTAATTCCAATGGCTTCTCACTCTCTTGAACATGTCTAGGAAATGGTTTCCTTGCCTGTTTTCCAAATTGACAGGCTTCACATACCTTATGCATTTCTGCAACCTTGAATTTTGGCAATCCTGCAACAATATTTTGGGCCTGCATTGATTTAAGTCGCTGTACATTAACATGACCAATGCATTTATGCCAGATATCAATATCTGCAACTACACCGGTCCCATGTGCAAACATTGCTGCACTCAATTCAGACATGTCTGCATCCAACGTAAACATTCTGCCCTTCTTCTTTCCTTTTGCTATCAAGCGACCTTTATTTTTCATATCCTGAACAAAGCATCCATGAGGATTAAATCTGACCTGCAAGCCCTGGTCAACCATTTGACCAATAGAAACCAGATTCTTGGTGATATTTGGGACATGAAATACATCACACAGGTATTTCTTTTTTCCATCCTGCATAGACAAAGGAATTTTTCCAATCTCCACAATAGGATGTGCAGTATCATCACCAGTCTCCACAAATCCTGGTTTTTCCATTTTCCTTGCATCCTCCATCCATTCTGCATGACCTGTCATGTGGTTTGATGCACCTGAGTCAACATACCATACATCATTGCTTTCTTCTGCACTTGTCACAGAATTGTTCATGTGCTGCACCATAAACAAATGCTCATTTCTGTCATCACCCTGTCTACTAGAAGATGCATAATTCCCTTGTTGCAGTTTTCCATTCATGATGTCATTCTGCTTTTTATAGCAGTCTTTAGCCATATGACCCATTTTACCACAGTAGTAGCATTCAACATTACTGTTTGCATTTTGGTCTCTTTGCCATCCACCACGACCTCTTTGGCTCCCCCTGCCTCTAGAGTTACCACGTCCTCCTCCATAGGACTGGTTTTCTTGAGTTTGCTGCATATTCTGATTTCTACCACGGCCTCCAAATCGGCCTCCTCTACCTCTGCCTCTACCTCTTCCAGCATTTGAGTAGAAGACAGCTTCTTTTGAAGTTCCTCCTGAAGAAGATGCACCACCATTTCTCTGCTCCTCAGAAATTAGAAGAGCAATCAACTCCTCAAAATCAGGAAATCTTTCACGGACGGAAATGGATGTTCGGAACTGTGCATAATCCTTTCCTAGACCATTCAAGGTCACAGAAACTAAATCATCATCTTCCACTGGCGACCCAATGGAAGCAAGTGCATCTGCAATCTTCTTCACCTTCATGTGGTAGTCGTTGATGCTCATATTTTCTCTTTGCACATTGTGCAACTCTTGCTTGAGCTGCATTTTCCTGGCTTGTGTATTTGTGCTATACATTTTTGACAAAGTATCCCATGCCTCCTTTGGCGTACTTGCATCTTGAATATGCACAATTATAGAGTCTGAAATACTGATAGACAGCCAATACATAACTTTCCTGGCTCTCTCATGCCATGCTTTGAATGCTTGCATTTGCTGTTGATTGGGAACATCAGGAAGAACTGGTTCTTCTTCATTTCCTGCAACAAATTCCCAATATCCTTTTCCCATAAGGAAATTCATCATTCTAAACTTCCATGCTTGAAAGTTGTTCTTGTCAAGCTTTTCAATTACAATCTGTGAAAGAGAATCAGACGCCATTACAGAATACTGCAAAAAATTCTTTCACTGCAGAGAACACAGCTTCAGCCTCACAAGGGCAAATCTGCAAAACTGACGAAAGTGGTATTTAACCACACAGTCACTTCCTAGTGACGATTTTGCATAAACAGGAACCAAGGATGATTCTGTAACTCCCAATGTCTCTGCACATAAGCATACGATGCAATTTCTGTGGTAACTTTTCACCGACTTGTAAAACACTGGTCGCACAGCATAAAACAGGGCCTTTTCCTGAGTGCGTGCAGAAAACTTCTGCCTCCAAAATAGGCCCCGAAATGGCCTCAAATAAAAAAAACAGGGTCACCAAGGGCTAAAGCCCTCCCGCAGCATATACTGCCCTCTTGCTTCACCGCGAAGGGCGTCTCAACCTGAGACAATGCACTCTTGCAATTTTCGGCTGTGCTATCTGCAGAGATCTACTCCCAAAACAGAAAATGAAAGCAACACTGCTCCTCTTACCAGAACACCGCGAGCTTGGCTTGCTTTCTTGAGCTCCTTACCACGAACAAGGCTCTGATACCATGTCAAGATTGTGGGAGAGAAGGAAGGAGTCTCACTTGTAGCTTTCTTGCTTGCACAATGGGGGAATACACACAAGGGTGGAGGCTGAAAACAGTTTTTCCTCTTCTTAGTTGTGGAAGCCAAAAGAACTCTAATACAAAGAAATAGAAGAACCCTATATGTGGGTCTCAAACCAAACTCAACTTAACTAAGGTGGCATACTAACTGAGCCACGAACTAGAGTAGATAATGATAGTTGTCATGTAGCTATTATTCATGGGCGGTGTACCAACCGCATCTGCAACTGACACGTCGGTGACATAAATGCACAACGGTCACCCTGGCATATCACGAGTGGAGCTCAATATCTCAACATTGTGCAACCATACAACGAGATATGTAGATCAACCAACAATTTGTGCATGCATACACATTCAAAACAAAGAGTGTGATAAGCAAGATATGATAGACACTTTGATAAACAAGATATGATAGGCATGTTAATGAGCTACATTACAAAAGAGGATTGCATTGATGGATGTTTAGAACACCTCCCTAATGGGTGGCATGAAGTATAAAACCAAAGGAGTAATACAAGCTAGAGACCAAAATAAGACCACTCTTAGAAAAGTAAGGATACCATGGAGTATCACCGATTGAGAAATAATCAAGCAACTTTGGTGTTTAGAGACAAAGAAGTGTAAAATTGAAATATTAAAGCAATCAAAATGTTTCAAGGAAGACAAAATATGAGTCATAAATGAACTTGCAATAACAAAGTACGATTAGATGAAATTGCTAAGAGTGGCTAGGGGGAGGACAAGTGGATGGTTTATGTAGACAATAAAGCCATCAAAGAGGAGTTGAGAAAGCCTAAGCATTAAGTTGCTTTAGGATCATTATACATTAACTCTTGTAGCTTTAATAGGTCGGTTTTCTTTTATTTATGCCATTGGCACCTTGGAGTGGTTTTAACTAAAATCTTGATGAGTGTTGTTTTGTCCTATGTACCTTTCAAGTGTTTTAAAAAATGTTAATGGACTCTCTCTCTCTCTCTCTCTCTCTCTCTCTCTCTCTCTCTCTCTCTCTCTCTCTCATGTCAAAGGAATAAGAAGTGTTCATAAGTAGATCAACAAATAGTTACTTAGGGAAAGAGGCCTAATAAGTAGGCCATTCTAGGAAAGGTGGACCTTGCATAGTTCTAGTTGGTATCATTTAAGATTTGTAAGGTGAATTATGATGAAGATCTTGGTGTATTTTGAACATTGTCCCATGTGCCTTCTAGGTACCATAAGAATGCTTATGAAACTATGTACATAACACATGTGCATGCATGTCAAATATTCATTGTTGATTTATGCTCAAATGGATTGTCTTAAAGTCCTCAATATCTCCAAAGATTGCTCAAGCTATTGGTGGTCAAGGATAGGATTTGTGCACAAAAGCTTGTAAGGTGTAGTAGTGACTTGGAAGCCCCTACTTATAGGGGTATCCTTTAAGATTCTTTCAATGATTCTCATAAGTTGGATGAACCTCACATTGACAATCCTTTTGTGTAGTATTTCATGAGTTCTACTTCCAATTTGTTGTTACATAATGGGGAATGAAAAGATCTCATTATATCATGGGGGAGCAAATCTTTTGAGTGGCTTAAAGATGTCAAATATAGATTGATCATTGTCTTGACAAAATACTCATTATCTTGAAGGTACAACCCTATCATTGTATGGGAAAATGATACCTTTGTGGGACATGTCTTAGAGACATCATTGCTTCATATGCATATTGAGGGATCCTTCTCACAATCTCAAAATTATCACCAAGAACTTTCAGTGTGCACATTCCTTCTTGGAAATTTCTTTCCATTGTCTTAGATGCATGCACTTTATGTACTTACCTTAACTAGGCTACTTGGCCCACTCCTTATTGTCCCCTATGTTGGATTTAGGGTTGCAGAAATGCATAACACAACTTGGAGAATGAGATGCTTGAGAGAACACAAATCAAAGTGTATTTATAGGCATCAATAGAGAAGATTTACAAGTATGCATTAAAAGTGAATAGGAATATATGAAAAGTTGAGGGACAAGGACCTCTTAAGAGATAAAAAGTGCCACAATGGTCCTCAATGTGTTCACATACATCACTTTTGAAATATGTTCCTCAATGTGGTCACACACATCACTTTTGAAATATGGTAACAAATCCCCCTAGGAGTGGTGTCGACACCCATGTATAGGGAAGTACCATGCCTGATGGAATAGTTAATCCACAAAGGGGAGTAAGCCAAAGCTTTGCAAAAAGCTTCAAACTTCTTGTGAGATAGTCTTTGTGGAGAGATCTAAAAGGTTGCCATGTATTGGTACATAAGCCAAGCCCATCTCTCCTATAGAGAGTCTCTCCTTGAGATAATGATAGTGAATCTCAATGTGCTTAGTACATGCATGGAACATTGGATTGCGTGCAATTGCTAGTGCACTGTCATTATCAATGAAGAGGGATGGCTCTCTAACACCTAAATCAACCAAGAGGCATCTGAGCTAAACACACTCAACTATAGTTATGCAAGTTGCTCTTACTACACTTAGCTTCACAACTAGAAGTGGCCAAAATAGAACCATGATATACATGAGCTACCAAGCATGAAAGAAAAAACCACTTGTGGATATGCCAATATTATAACAACTGGCCAGTCAAAATATGAAAAAGCATGTAAATTTTGTGGAATTTTTTCCATGTCAAGCCTTATGTAGAATGATAGATTGCAAATCCTTAGTAGGACACCTATTAACTATATAGACTACACATAAATAACCTTAAGGCAAAAAACTATGTGGTGAAGCTTGACTCTTAATCATGCATTGTGCCATTTCTATGAGTGCTTTGTTTATTCAGTTAGCTATCTATACCATTTTTTTGTGAAGTATATAATATTGTACATTTGTTTCATCTCACTTTCATTTACATAGGTATGAAATTCCTTAGATATGTACTCGTACCCTTGATGTGAATGAAGATTGTCCACTTTACATCTTGAAAATTTTTTAGCCATGCTAACAAATTGCTTGAAGCACAAAAACACTTTGGACTTAGCTTTTAAATCATGTATCCATCCATGCTAGGAGTAGTCATCAATGAAAGACATGAAGTATATGTATATCCTAAAAGAGGATAACATATGGGACCACAAACATAACTATGTACAAGTTATGGTTTGTGAATAGCTCTCATTAAATCATCTTTTGGAAATGAATCACACTCTATTTTAACCATAGGAAACCTTCATGAATGCATTTTCTAGTGCCTCAAGAGTAGGTAATGAAGTCACCATATCAAACTTTTGGAGATGTAGTGAAGCAACAAAATTAAGAAGACTAAAATACACATGCTGAAGCTTTGCATCTAAAACCGTGTGCAAATCTACAACTGCACATGCCATGTCTTTCACTCTTTTCTCATAGTTTTCGCACTTATACAACCCATCGCATAGTGAAATAGATGCAATAATTGTATCACCACAAGAGAGATTATGAACTATACATTTGTTATCAAACTTTACAATCAAGCCAATCTTGGTAAGTGTAGAGATTGATAGCAAATTCTTATTGATCTTTGGCACATACACAATATCTGTAAATGTCAAAGTACTGCCAATAGTAAAAGTTAGCACACTTTTTCCAACTCCTTTACCATGTTAAGAGGAGCTATCGACACATGTCACAATGTTGCCCTTGAGGCCAAGCTCAAGTGAGAGCAAATGTCATGCATTGACAAAAATAAGTACATGCTATGAACATACTATGCATAGAGATTTAAGATGCTTCATGGCACTATTGTCAAAGTACCACACATTTGAATCGACAACCTACATATAAGAATAATGTAAAGAACTATCATAACTCCAATGTGCATTAAATATCTAGTTTATATTCTAAATTAAAAGGAGAAGCATATACAAACAACCATACTAGCATATTTTTTATTGACATCTCCTTTTCTTTCTCTTTCTTTCAAATCTACTTTCCCTTTTAGAACTATTAAATCCTAGCTTATTAAGGTACTTGAGAGTACTACTTATAAACAAGTTGTTAGCCTTTCTTGAAGGATAGACAAGAGCCATGATAGGAGTTGGAGGTCTATTTGGAGGTAATTGTACCAATTGAGCAAGTCATCACTATGTGATTGGGGTAAGTTTGTGAATACTCATTCACAATCATTGGATATTCTATGCAAATGGTTTTTGCATTTCTTGAGTTATTGGAAAGACTAGAAGCAACTTGTGCCTCTTTGCGTTAGAACACCCACATCAGCTTGAGCAAGGGATAGTTTAGGACAATCGTTAATGAGATGATCTTTTACTTTATAATACATGAAAAAAAATTGAATCTTATTTTTCCTCATCATTATCAATTTTCTTTGTCTGAATTGCATTTGTAGTTTTCTACTTTACTAATAGAAAAGAAAGTTCTTCCTTTACCTTTTTGACCCTAATCACCAAAGCTTGGTATGCAACACACATAATGGACATATTTTTCTTAGACTTTTCTTCTTGGAGCAAAAAAAAAAAACCAAGCCATCAAATGATAAAACATACAGATTGCCTTTCATAATCAAACAAAGAGTAGATGTAAAAATCCGATAAGGATCATGAAGACAATCAAGAATTGTTTGCACAAGTGAATTGTCAGGCAAAATCTCATTTGCAACAATCAACTGCCCCTTAAGATCTTTGATCTTTGTAAAAAAACTGTGAGTGGAGTTACCTTCATCCTATGTTCACTTTTTAAATGCTTATGCAAGTAAGCAACACAAGTCTCATTTCTTCCTTGTTGATACAAACATGTAAGAGTATCCCAAGCATCCTTAACTATCTTAAATGAGCGAGTATGTGGGATCATGGTACGTTTATCAAACAATGCAATCAAAGCATGAACCTTTTTTTTCCTACCACTTCCACAAATCTGCTTAGGAGTAGGTAGTGGTGGTGGTATTGCTCTAGCATTAATTAGAGTAGAACTAAAACATGTAGCATCCTCAACATCATCCATTTTTGTTGCTTACGCTACACTTGCACCTTCTAAAACACTACCAAGACTTCTTTCAATTTCATGTACAATGTTCCAAAGCCTCTTTACAACTAATACATGTCACATGATATAAACCCATAGTGAATAGTTGGTCCCAATCATCTCATCCTCAACAAGCAACATATGGAATATATAATTGTTGCTAGCCATAGCCATTGATGATACTTGATGCAATAATTGAATTCATAGAGAAAAATATGCACAAAACCAACCTATGCTATGTAGCATAGTATGAGGGAGACTGTAGTAACACCTCTTGTAGAATTGATTGCTATCAAATTTTTTGCACAAAAGGATGAAACAACATATGCAATACTAGCAATAGTGAAAATAGATGCTCATCAAATCTCTAGGAAATCAAGCAATGTGTGTTGAAAACCCTATCCAAGAAGTTGAAGCTTTCTCTGATACCAATTGTTGGATTTGGATTTAGGGTTGTAGGAATACAAATACAAAAATTTGACGAGAAGAAACTTGAGAGAGCATACTCAAATTGTATCCAGAGGTATTAATAGAGAATATTTACAAGACTAAGTATAATCCATGTGTGTGTGTGTGTAAGGCTGGGGGAGAAAAGCCTCCTAAAGAGGAAAAAAAGTGCTCCAATGATCTTAAGTGTGTTCATACACCATTATCAAAATTAGATTGAGTTGGCTGTAGCAATTGCATGAATCAATAATATTAGTAAACTCCATTTTCAAAGGCTTGTGATATAGCATACTTTGTTGGTTGTAGCAATTGCATGAATCAATAATATTAGTAAACTCCATTTTCAAAGGCTTGTGATATAGCATACTTTGTTGGGCACTGGATAACACTTGCTTATAGTTTATCTCATGGAACAATCCCAAATTAGCTCTCCTTTTCATTGATCTCACAAGGTCTATGACTAAATTAATACTATATCTAGGTGGAGCAAATCTCTTAATGGACAATGGATTTAGGAGTATCGCATATTATCTTACAACCACATTCAAATTATCAACCATGTTTTGTCCATGCTTATCAAGTAGAGCCTTAGGGTTGTGTTGTATTACATGGAAGACAAGACACCATTGTTGATCACATTTATATTCAAACAAGTCCACAAAGTCATACATCCCTTGTGCTGCCAACTTTGTCTATTTGTGCAACCACAATAGGAATATAGTCGTCTTCTTTGTGGTGGGGGCCACCTTGAATGCATACGTTGTTGGTTTTGTGATTTTCATTATTTATCTTTCTAATATGCACGAAGTGTTTCTTTAGACTAACATGTCTTTAACAAAATCGTTTTGTAGCTAGGATCATTATAACAACTTGCAACATTTTGACCATGTCATCATTACCTCACTAATATTATTTCTTTTCAAAAACTTCTTTATGCTTTGAATTTGGAGCCCATTCTTAGCATCATGGCCATTTTTGGCATTAGACAACACTTAAAATTTGGGACAAGATATCATAGATGAATCATATTATAGATGTATATACATACATATATATAGTTAGATCTAGCTTGTAAATGTTAGGTCAAGTTAGAATCTCATATCATCCAAAGCATCATGCATTTTTATTGAAGCTCAATGGTAGGCATCAAATTTAAATCATGGCTCTCACCCTTGAGACCGAGAGAGGTTTTCAATTTTGTTAGGCATCGGTAGGTTGCCATTTGCTCTACCATTGCGCCCCCTACATGATATTCACTTAAGTCTTTCATGCAAGTAGAGCTTGCAAATGAAAAAAGAGGTTGAGGTGTTACGTCTACGGCTAGCTTGGTATTGAAACTTAGAAAGGAATAGGGAATGGAGAAGATAAGGACTTGGTGTGATTGTGATTTTAGAATTATGAGTGCCATTTTGACATTAGGATCATGATTATAGGCAACATTTGAGTGTGATTTGCAAGTATGATTGGGTTTTCCTCATGACTAATCAATTGGATGTGTATGGGTTGATCACAATTCAAATGTTGCATTCATACCTTGATGCGGATGCATAAATTGAGACTCCTTTTAAACTCATTCAAAAGGATGCACCATAAAGGGTCAATTAATGATGCAGTAAACACTGATTTATTATAACTATAGAAAAAGCTTGAACTTGCCCACTTTCAATAAGAGGCACCCATGTTGATCATTTGGCCAATTCCAACTTTCTATTATTTTCTGGAGTTGGGTTAGCTTATCTTTTAGGACCATACTACATGAAGAGGAGGTTAAATATTGGAATGTAATCAAGGCTTGTGTGCTACAAGCAATGTGGAATATCCACAATGTGCTCCTTTTTGGCAAAGTTAGATTGAGTTATGGTGGATTATCTTTAGTGCCTAAGTAAGCTCTAAATCAATTTGCTACCTTGTTGAAAAGAATGCGTGGTGGCTCCTTTAAGTCAATGCCTAAGATGCTCCTTAATTGAGAGTGGAGTTTTGATGCCGAGAAGTGCTTAAAAATAGCTAAAAATTACGAATATCAAGGGAAAAATATTCAATGTCGAAGGTGGCGGCTCCAGCTAGGACGATTTTAAGTGTCAAGTGCTTTAAAGGCGCCCGAGCAACACTTGTTGATTTTTGATAAATTTTCAGACTATTGTGCAGGTTTTCAAGAGTTGTCGGCCAGTGTGGGATGTCAAGTCGGATGCCCAGGATTTTTCAGAGCTTGATTTGGAGTTCGGACAAGGAAATGGTCAAGAAACCGGTTAAGATTCGAAGGGGTGGACAAAACTTGGGCCAAATGGGCTAGTTACCTTTGGGAGCCCAACTTTAAATGTCACATGAAAAAAAGATACATAGGATGAAGAAAATCGTGGAGAGAGGAGGCGCCAGTTTGCGCCCGAAAAATGCGCCTCCTCCTCCCTCATCATGGCATGGAGGTTGCATACAACCTACCAAACAGATCATGGGCCTTGCCTACCCCCTGTATGCTAACTCTATCGCCACCTCTCGCTCCTCAAATGATGGCCTGGATGAAGATATCTGATTTTAGTCTTTCTCTCTCCTCCCTCTCTCTCCCTTAAGGGGTTGTTCTTGTGTGAAAGAAGACAATGAAGAATGATGGAGGAAAGCTTGTCCGGATGAGACCGGATTGCTTCCGGGTGGATGAAGACTTGAAGAGTGCTATTCTTGAAGATGCTGAGATTTAAATGCATGCTGGAAATCAGTCCTGTAATCAAGACCAAGAAATTGAAACCTGAAAATAAGCGGTAATGCTATTTTTATGAAGAAAAATGGTCTTTTTATGCTATTTGCTTTATGAAATCTTGTTCATATGGGATGAAAGTCTATTATGATATTGTTTGCCATGAGTTTCAACTATTTGCAACCTAAAAATCAGAAAATATAAGGCTACATGGCCGGAATTAATGTCAAAATACATGAAAACACGCATTTTAAGGGTAAAATTGGGGGTTTTGCTATATAAATGAGAAATATGATATGTCACACCAATTGAATCTAAGTTTTTTCTGTCAATGAACCTAAGGGCCACAGCCCACAATCAATTTTCATTTTTTTCAGTCATTATTTATTAAATAAAAATAGAGAAAAATGCCCAAAAATGGATTTAAAAGTAGGGAAAAATAGGAAACGGGCTGAGAAAAATTAGGGGAAATTATATCTATGTTTGTGCCATGTATAACGATGGCAAAGCACGAGGTTGGCCTCGGTTTGTCCTCGTTTCTATGTTTTGTGTGTATTTATTGTTCTTTTAAAAGGGAGAAATGCATAGAAACCCTATCTAATTGATCGATGATGCAAAATGCTAAGAGTTG
This sequence comes from Lygodium microphyllum, assembly GCF_053477565.2. Classification (NCBI taxonomy): domain Eukaryota; kingdom Viridiplantae; phylum Streptophyta; class Polypodiopsida; order Schizaeales; family Lygodiaceae; genus Lygodium; species Lygodium microphyllum. The sequence goes on from NC_141164.1 coordinate 91,768,029, forward strand.
GATGAAGAGGGGCTGAAACACTGAAAGATAAAGAAAGGATTTGATTTATGCATTGCACTTGTTATATAGGAAACAGTTTAAATAAAGAGGATGGTAGCATGAGCATATGGCTCGGTGCCTCCTTTCAACGCAGCACGCGTTAGTGAAATTCATGGAAAGAATGCTTTATGCACCATGCACGATGCTGATTTTTCTTTTGTCTGAGCACATAGCCATACACGATTCGCATTAAGCATAGTAATTAAAAGGTATCAGAAAAACCTCCCGGATGCATGGCACCTGTCTTACTTAGGTTGTGACCAACGATGAGCGTGAGAGGATGTCTTAAGCAGTAGGTTAATCGTTGGGTTCTAAGGGGAAATTGTAGTGAGGAATGGTACATCCTGGAACATAAAATATTGGTACCTTGAGAGGAGTTTGTGCTCGTATGTGTTATATGTTTAGTAGCGTATCAAAGGGCTAATCCTTGCGATGTAGGAGAGCTGCAGTGGGGCTCCGACTATTAGTCGGTGGAGTGCCTCCTATATGTGCGTGTGACGAGGCGTTATGCCTAAGTACTTTGGGATCTCCCTCTAAGGAGTTTTAGGGAAATGTTGGACTATAAACTATAAACGCAGGAATTAAGCTTTAGGGCAATTTGTCCTTCAGCCTTAGATTGACGCTCTTGGTCCGCGAGGCCGTGAGGGTGTTTGTGTGTCATGAGCATGAGGTCCGGCTAGTGCTATAGCCTGTGCCGGCCCATTTTAGGTCCCATCAGTGGTGCATCTACCGGGAGCTGCTTATAAGTGGTGGTTTTCGGATCTAGGGTTTCTAGGGACCAAAAGAAAGTTGGTTTATGTCCTCTTACAAGGACCATCAAGCCGAAATCCAAAAAGCAGAACGTGCTGAGAGGGCTAGGCGGCGGTTAGAGATAGTAAGTCGTTATTCTCCTCAAAGGAGTAGCCCAGTATGTATACGAAGTAGTGGTCTTAGTCACCCAACTGCTCCACATAGTCCGTTAGGTGCAGGAGGAAGCGTAAGTTCTTCCTCTCCTCTACCAAGTCTACCCACTTTAAGTGGGGGGGTGAATACACCCGTTCAAGCTCCTATTGTTAATCCGATTGTCACTATGGCACAGCCTATTGCAATTCCTGTAGGGACGCCGGATTTACTAGCCTTAGGAGTTCCCTTGCCCATTTTTAATGGGTTAGCGGAAGAGGATGCAGAATTTCACATTTGTGAATTTCAAAGATTGATGTTCAATTATCGCATCCAAGACGAGGGACATCTCATGATGTTTTTCAATATGACGTTAAAAGGAAGGGCTGCGGTATGGTATCACATCATAGAGTCTAGAACCATAACCACCATTGATCAATTCTATGCAGCTTTCCGAGTGGAGTATGCCCCTGAAAGAGGTGGCCAATATTGGTTGCGGGTCTTGAATGTAACATGCCAAGACCCTCATGAGAATGTGAAAGCTTATGCCAAGAAGCTGAAGGAAGTATTCCGTAAGTTACAAACTTACATTCCCATCCTGCCGGCTGCCCAATTTCAATATTTTTTGCATGGGTTGGACTTTAATATCCAAGTACAATTGAGCAGTGTGACCTTGGCAGATATAGACACCGCTATTACGCGGGCAGAGGGAGTAGAAGCACGATTACAAACAGCCTACTCCTCTCAAATGAATGTTAATGGGGGTTTAGTACCTGGAGACAATCCATCATTGATGAATGGAAGTCAAGGGATGCCTATGACTAACCCTAATGGAAGAGGGAGCGTGGTTCAGAATGTACCTTTACTGCCAGCTCCTCCCAGTGTGACTATGCCTATGGCAAGTCAGTAGGCTCCACCAAATGTTGGAGGCCAAGTTTCGAATTCTAACGTTGTTCCTGTGGGTCAACATCCAATGCCAAATCAGATTGTTAGGCCAATGGAACGACGGGTTGACGATCGAGGCTATGAGTCGAGTGCATCTAATGTCCTTGGCAAAGTTAAGGACATGATGAAGCATTATACCGACATGATTTTCGAACAATATCGACAAATAGCTGTCAACGTTAATTTCTTAAAGAAGCAACAAAATCTGATAGGGAGTCGACGCCCTGAAGAGGGTGGACCCTTTAGATTCAGTTGTAAATGGTGTGGTGGCCAGCACTTCCCCAGAAACTGTCCAAATGTGAAATGTGACATTTGTGGAAAGTTGGGCCATTTAGCTGCTACTTGTTGTAGTAAGATTAGTTCTCTCCAACAAGGGAGTAAACAGCCAGGCCCTATAACTTGCAGCAGAATGATGCGCCAAGACAAATATTGCAGAGGGGAAAGACCACTGTAGAAGAGTTGCACATTCTGCTCCAAAGGAACTGAAATAGGCTTACAGCCTGTCATCCCATAGTTGGACAGCATGTCCAATCCATACTGCCTCTGCAAGAGCCGTATCCCACTTGGTGATCTAATCACCTCAATGCCCAAGAAATAACGCAGCTCTCCCAAATCCTTCATCTCAAACTTCTGCTTCAATAGCATTTTCACATGAAGGATATCTTCATCACTATCACCTGTCATAATCAAATCATCCTTACCTTTCTCTGTTTTTCTCACATAAAGTTAGAAATCTGCCTTGGAAATTTGAAAGTTAATAGTGACAAGATACTGTCCTATCTTGTCAGACCATGCTCTAGGTGCTTGCTTCAAGCCATACAAGGCTTTCTTCAACCTGCAAACAAACTCAGGATGAACAGCATGCACATAACCTGGTGGCTGCTCCATATAGACCTCTTCTTGCAAATCACCATGCAAGAAGGCATTCTTTACATCCATCTGATGTAAAGACCATTCCTTTGATGCAGCCATAGCAATGACTGCTCTTACGGTTGCCATCCTTGCAACCGGACTGAATGTTTCTTCATAGTCAATGCCATATGTTTGTGCATACCCCTTGACTACTAATCTTGCCTTGTATCTGTTCACAGAACCATCTGCATTGTGCTTCACCTTATAAACCCACTTACAACCAATTGCATTTTTACCTTTAGGCAAAGATACCAACTCCCATGTAGCATTTGCTTCCAAGGCATCCATTTCTTCATCCATGGCTTTCTCCCATTTTTCTTTTCCCATGGCTTGCTCAAAAGAAGTGGGTTCTGGTTCCTGTATCACTTTGACCATATAGGCATAGTGAATGGCTATAAATCCATCATATTTCAGTCTATCCATAGGATACCTAGCTCTGGTAGACCTGCGCAAAGTAGATTAACATCCCTGGTCTTCCTTACTCCAGGTGTAACAATAGAAGGAATACCCAACTCATCATCAATGCTCTATTCTGAGCCACTGCATTCACCATCCACATAAGAGTGACCTGCATTCACATCAAACATGGGCTGATCTACCTTCTGTTTTCCTTTTCGTGAAACCTGCATACCACTATCTGCATTGTTTTAAGGAGATTCTCATGATATGTAGATGGAATATTAGTGGAACATGCCATTGTAGACACTAGATCCTCCGTCAATATCATGAGTTCAGAATTGATGGAGAGGTTGGGTCTAGGCATCCAGAAAGATAGCTCCACCCTTCTGAGAATGGCTGATGATAGTCTAAGACAACCAGAAGGTTGCATTACTAAGGTCCATGTTACAGTTACGAGTGTAGAATGCTTCTTGGACTTTAGGGTGATAAGATTTGTAGGACGCCCTAGTTATCGAGTCTTGCTAGTAGGCCTTGGATCTTACGAACAGACTATCAAGTTGATATACCCACCGGTCGAGTGGTTCTAGGTAGAGGTGCTAATCGAGTAATAGTTGATGCTTACCCAGAGTCTCCTCAAAGTGAGAGAGTCCCTTTATCTTCTACTGAATTAGAAACAACAGATGATCCATCGGGTAGTGAGACATCATCCAGCGATGAATCTAAAGAGGGGTCCACTATAGAGGATATTTATCAGATAACTCTAAATAAGCCGATAGAGCTGCACGATAGGATAAGAGACGCGGATGTGATTGAGTTGGACCTTGGTAGCCGAATGATTCGCGGCCAATTAAATTAGGTTCCATGCTCAGTTCAGCAGAAAGGGAGGACTATGTGTCCTTGATTCAAGAATTCCGCGATATCTTTGCTTGGAGTTATGATGAGCTGAGAGGCATTCCTCCCAGCCTGGCTGTTCATACTATTCCTGTAAAAGAAGGCAGTCGTCCTGTGCGTCAGAAAGTAAGGCATATGTCTTTTGAATTGAGGGACGGACTGTTTGGGGAGTTACAGAAGCTAAGAAAAGCTGGTTTAATCTTCCTTGTACAACACACAGAATGGTGTTCACCAGTTGTTATCAGGAAGAAGAAAAACAACCAGATCCGACTATGTGTAGACTTTAGAGAGTTGAATAAGCAGATAGTTAAGGATTACTACCCGTTGCCGTTTATTGACCAGATTTTGGATCAATTAGCGGGTAGGGAAATATATTCATTCATGGATTTCTTTGCGGGATATAACCAGATGGAAATTGCAGAAGAGGACAAGTTGAAAACAACTTTTATTACAGTCTTTGGTACTTTTGCGTACCATGTGATGGCCTTTGGTTTGTGCAATGCACGTGGTCGTGGCAATGAACAACAGACAATACCTTTGGTGGCATTTTCCTAGATCAGTTGAAAGTATTTATTGATGACTTGGGGGTAGCCACTGTAAGGGAAAGGATGCTAGTTATTTTAAGAAAGTGCTTTGAGCGTTGCAGACAATTTTGTATCGCTCTTAACCCACGGAAGTGTGTTTTTGGAGTACCTTATGGGCTATTGCTAGGCCATGTGGTCATTTCAGTGGGAATTGATTGACCCTAAAAAGATCAAGGTTATAGTCGCTATGAGTCCACCACGCACTCCGAAAGAGGTTCATACCTTTCTGTCATCGATAGGGTACTATCGGAGGTTATAAATGCCTTGGCAGAAAGAACGTTGCCATTAATGAACTTATTATCCTTTAGCTGTTCCTTTGAATGGAGCGACCCTTGTAAGGTAGCTTTCGAGGATGTGAAACAGGAGCTAGTAAAAGCACCCATTTTAAAAGCACCTAAAAGAGGCGAGGTGTTCTATATATTTTCAGTAGCAGCCACCATGCATAGTATCAGCTGTGCTGCTTAGCCCAAATCTGGGAGGAAAGTGGTATCATCATAGCTTTTGCTAGTCGAAAATTGGGCATTTCAGAGATCAATTATACCTACATGGAGAAGTTGTGTCTTAAGGTGGTCTTTAGGACTAAGAAATTCAGGCACTACATCCTCTATGAAAAGGTAGTGTTCTATACGAAGACGGAGGGGCTTAGATTGCTTATGAACAAGCTACAACAGCCTGATCGTTTGGCAAAGTGGCTAATCACTCTGCAGGAGTTCGATTATGAGATTAAGAGCAAGCCACCGAGGCTGCAGGGTATTGTGCAATGCCTTATAGATTTCGGGGAGCCGAAAGAGACTTTGGTTGATGGAAGTGATATTGAGGAAATATTTAAAATTGATACAGCTTCTATCCCATCTTGGTATGCTGCTATTACGCATTATCTATCAACAGGAGAGACGGGAGCTGGTTTATCAAAGTCTGAAAAGAGGAAAATCAAACAACAGGCTCTGAAGTTTTCCTTGATCGTAGGGACACTATATCAGCAGGGTGTTGATGATATCTATCGCCGATGTGTGATGTTTGACGAGGTTTCTTTCATCTTGGAGGAGTGCCATAATTCTGCATGTGGAGGGCACTTTGCGGGACGGTTGACGGCACAGAAAGCGTTAAGAGCTGGATATTGGTGGCTGTCTATCTTCCAAGATTCCTTTGAGTATGTTAAGAGATGTGATACCTGTCAAAGACATGACAGTAGAGAGAATAGGAAATGCCCACTCACACCTATTATGGCTATCCTTTCATTTGAGAAGTGGGGCCCGGTCGTCTACTACTCAGAAGAGGTACATTATAGTAGCCACTGATTATTTCACAAAATGGTCAGAAGCGCGGGCGACGAGGCGGGACAATGCAAAAGAGACTGCAAGTTTCCTTTTAGAGCAGATTATTTGCCATTTCAGTCCCCGGAAGGAATTAGTGTCGGACCGTGGAACACATTTTTTGAACAAAGTGATCAAAAGCTTGACTGAAGCTTGGCAAATCAAGCACAATAAAACGACTCCTTATAATCCGCAAGCAAATGGGCAAGTCGAAAGTACTAATAAACAGCTTGTGGGGATCTTGTCTAAAATAGTCTCTTAGAAGAAACGAGACTAGGACAGGAAGTTGTATGTGGCAGTATGGGCGTATAATACAACGTTCAAGTGAGCTACCGGCCATACTCCATTCAAATTAGTTTATGGGGAAGAGTGTGTGTTACCCCTTGAATTTGAGTTGCCAAACATACGGTTTGCAATTAACCATTCTTCGGGAGATAAGGATTTCCTTTTTGAACATTTCACGACCATAGCCCACCTGGATGAGCTGAAGTTGCAGAGCTTATTATATCAGGAGGTAGCTAAACGTCGGGTGAAGTAGTTGCATGACCTTAGAGCGAAGAAATATACCTTTAAAAAAGGGCAATTAGTCCTATATTACGATGTGCGTAGGGAGCTGTTTCCAGGGAAGTTGGAACCTAAATGGGATGGGCTCTACAAGATTGTCAGGTTAGGGAAAAATAGGTCTACGGCTCTATTAGCTGATCTATAGGGAGTAGAGTTTAAAAATAAGGTTAATATTAATAAGATTAAACCTTATTATTTCTCAGTATGCTAATACAGAGAAATGCATTATAGGTCCATGCTGGGGATGATTTGAGAGTGCGAAAGAACTTAAAGCCGGTTGATGGGTCGGTTAATTCCTTATTTGGAGTACCCATATCTGGAGCAGAGATACCATCAGGGGAAACTCATCTGGTGGAGCAAAGGATACAAAGTGATTGAGCAAGAAGACAGAACCTTTGTATGGGAGATCAAAGTCTTTTGCCATCACTGCTTACGATTGTTGACAAGTATCCCTATTGAGTTCAATGAAGAAGGTGGGATGGAGCCCTCAGTTCATCCTCTAAACATGCTAAACTTTGATTATCATAATTACGAATAGAGGAGTTCGTGATGGCCGGCTGTGTAAACCCATTATGGACGTACACATTGTATTTTGACGGAGCGTCTAGGGGCCCTAATAAAAAAGGGAGTGTTGGAGTAGTAATCCGAGATCCCCGACGTAGAGTTACGATGAAATTAGCTGCTTATCTCGGGGTAGGATTCACTAATAATATGGCGGAGTATAAAGCCTTGATTATGGGACTGCATATTGCCAAACAAGGTGATATTCGTCGGTTGTTAGTAAAAGGGGATTCCCAGTTGATTCTGAATCAGCTAGATGGGACATACATAGTGCGGAATCCCATTCTCTGTATGTATCATCGAATTGCTATGACCAGCCGAGACCAATCTACTGTTATTATCTTGGACCCATAGGTTGATTAGACAACATGTTATGCATATGCCTCTTGCTATATATGTAGGAGGGATGGATCATAACCTTATGCATTTAGTTTAGGGCTATGAGCCCTGTGTTTTCCTCCTTGGGAAGGAGCCTATTATTGTATATCTATGCTCTTTCAGGGAGGGATGTGTAGGTGCTATTCTGTTTGATCTCGTTAGGCCAAGAGGGCCGATCAAGTTTTGTAGTGAAGTGCTTTATTTCATTAGGCCAAGAGGGCCAGTTGTCTATTTAGTGTAGGTGCGGTTAATGGTTTCTTGTTTTAGTTATGTGCTAGATAGGTTTGGAAGAAGAGCTTGGAAGGAGCCTTTTGTTGTGCGGAAGCTTCTCGTGGCCCTATCCAGGTGATATCTATCCTTTATGAGTACCATGGTTTTATGCTATATATGTCTGTATACTTGTTAAGGGGTTTTTCTTTTCTTGTTGGGGACTGGCGTCCAAGGCATGAAGTCCCAGGTTTAGGTTAGGTATGGCTGAGGGAGGTCTGAGTAGTTGTTGCCTCCTATAAAGACATTGCCAAACATCAAAAGACCTGTTTTAGAAGGGAGTCCTAGTGATCCTGTTCTGCTAGCCTGCTAGGCAGCCATTCTAGGAGTTCTTGTTAGTTGTGAGGCAGTTAGAGAAGCCTGTCGAAGAAGAAAATAATGATGATAGAGAAAGAGAAACCCTGACTATCCTAAAAGAAAATAACTCTATACAAAGGTGTGTAAAAAGGGGTTCTACCCCCTATACAAATAGAAAAGAAAAGAAACGAAAATTTACAAGTAGTTGATCATCGCCTAGCGAAGGCCTGGTAGGTTCTTGGGGACGAGTCAGACCTAGGGCCGATGCCTTGTCTTCCTAGGGGTGGCGTCTTGCTAAAAAAGAATAAATTAAAGAAGATTGGAGAACAAATAAAAGTGAGCGTAAAAAAAAGGATTAAGTGTCGCCTTGCGAGGGCTTGGTAGGTGCTTGGGTACCGAGACAGGTCCTGAGGCCGATGGCTTGTTCTCCTTGGGTCACTACGCTCAGCTCCCTCCTTTTTACATGCCCGAGTATGGAAACATAAAACCCTAAAAGAAGAAATGTGCTAAAAGAAACTAGTTCTTGATTAGGCTATAGGAGTCCTCACCTAGTAGGAGCTCCTGGTTGTGTTGTCCTTAGTTAGGTAGGTAGTTCAGAACACCACTTAGGGCAACCTCTTTGATAGTTCTTTTTAGTTTGGCCGTGTTGGAGAAGTTGGTTAGTGACTAGCTTTGGACCTTTTATCAGATTATGCTAGGCCTACTCCTGGTGGATTTCATGCCTTGGTTTTGTCAGGGGGTAGGGTGAGCATTGTGCTATGTTCAGTATGTATCTATTTTGTATCATTTTGATGCTTCCTTTGGTTGTTTTGTGCACATCTACTGTGAGATTCGACGGGCTGAGTCGCCCTATTCCGTGGTTGCCAATGAGAGCGGAGTTTTGATGTCGAGAAGTCCTTAAAAATAGCTAAAAATTACGAATATCAAGGGAAAAATATTCAACGTCGAAGGCGGCGGCTCCAACTAGGACAATTTTAAGCGTCAAGTGCTTTAAAGGTGCCCGAGCGACACTTGTTGATTTTTGATATTTTTTCAGACTACCGTGCGGGTTGTCAAGAGTTGCTGGCCAGTGCGGGATGTCAAGCCGGACGCCCATGATTTTTCAGAGCTCGATTTGGAGTCCGGACGGGAAAATGGCCAAGAAACCGATTAAGATTCGAAGGGGTTGGGACAAAACTTGAGCCAAATGGGCTAGTGACCTTTGGGAGCCCAACTTTAAATGTCACATGAAAAAAAGATGCATAGGATGAAGAAAATCGTGGAGAGAGGAGGCGCCAATTTGCGCCCGAAAAATGCACCTCCTTCTCCCTCATCATGGCATGGAGGTTGCATACAACCTACCAAACAGATCATGGGCCTTGCCTACCTCCTGTATGCTGACTCTACCACTGCCTCTCGCTCCTCAAATGATGGCCTGGATGAAGATCTCTGATTTTAGTCTTTCTCTCTCCTCCCTCTCTCTCCCTTAAGGGGCTGTTCTTGTGTGGAAGAAGACAATGAAGAATGATGGAGGAAAGCTTGTCCGGATGAGACCGGATTGCTTCCGGATGGATGAAGACTTGAAGAGTGATGTTCTTGAAGATGCTGAGATTTAAATGCATGCTGGAAATCAGTCCCGTAATCAAGACCAAGAAATCGAAACCTGAAAATAAGCGGTAATGCTATTTTTATGAAGAAAAATGATCTTTTTATGCTATTTGCTTTATGAAATCTTGTTCATATGGGATGAAAGTCTATTATGATATTGTTTGCCATGATTTTCAGCTGTTTGCAACCTGAAAATAAAAAAATATAAGGCTACATGACTGGAATTAATGTCAAAATGCATGAAAACATGCATTTTAAGGGTAAAATTGGGAGTTTTGCTATATAAATGAGAAATATGATATGTCACACCAACTGAATCTGAGTTTTTTCTGTCAATGAACCTAAGGGCCATAACCCACAATCAATTTTCATTTTCAGTCATTATTTATTAAAGAAAAATAGAGAAAAATGCCCAAAGATGGATTTAAAAGTAGGGAAAAATAGGAAACGGGCTGAGAAAAATTAGGGGAAATTATATCTATGTTTGTGCCATGTATAACGATGGCAAAGCACGAGATTGGCCTCGGTTTGTCCCCATTTCTATGTTTTGTGCGTATTTATTATTCTTTTAAAAGGGAGAAATGCATAGAAACCCTATCTAATTGATCGATGATGCAAAATGCTAAGAGTTGGATGAAGAGGGGCTGAAACACTGAAAGATAAAGAAAGGATTTGATTTATGCATTGCACTTGGCATATAGGAAACGGTTTAAATAAAGAGGATGGTAGCATGAGCATATGGCTCGGTGCCTCCTTTCAACGCAGCACGCGTTAGTGAAATTCATGGAAAGAATGCTTTATGCACCATACACGATGCTGATTTTTCTTTTGTCTGAGCACATAGCCATACACGATTCGCATTAAGTATAATAATTAAAATGTATCAGAAAAACCTCCCGGATGCATGGCACCTGTCTTACTTAGGTTGTGACCAACGATGAGCGTGAGAGGATGTCCTAAGCTGTAGGTTAGTCGTTGGGTCCTAAGGGGAAATTGTAGTGAGGAATGGTACATCCTGGAACGTAAAATATTGGTACCTTGAGAGGAGTTTGTGCTCATATGTGTTATATGTTTAGCAGCGCATCAAAGGGCTAATCCCTGCAATGTAGGAGAGCTGCAGTGGGGCTCCGACTATTAGTCGGTGGAGTGCCTCCTATATGTGCGTGTGACGAGGCGTTATGCCTAAGTACTTTGGGATCTCCCTCTAAGGAGCTTTAGGGAAATGTTGGACTATAAACTATAAACGCAGGAATTAAGCTTTAGGGCAGTTTGTCCTTTAGCCTTAGATTGACGCTCCTAGTCCGCGAGGCCGTGAGGGTGTTTGTGTGTCATGAGCATGAGGTCCGGCTAGTGCTATAGCCAGTGCCGGCCCATTTTAGGTCCCATCATTAATGCTAGCTAATTGGCCTTCATGGTTGTTATATTTATCCCTAGTGGAGCTGTAAAAATTTCTAGATAATATAGATATTAGTTTTGCATTAAATAGTAAGTTTATCTTCTTTTCTAGAAAATGTTTGTAGGATCTTACGATGTGAAAGTCTTAATGGAGGGACACACCTTTTCACACTATTTCATGCTATCAAGTTTGAATTGGGCTTGAGTTTTTTGTGCTTGTATTACATTGGAGGGACATGACTTTTTATACTATTTCATGCTTTCAAGTTTGAAGTGGACTTTAGTTTGTTGTGCTTGTGATTACATAGGCATGGTTGCAATTTGAAGTTGTGACAATTGTACCATCAATTGATAGTCTTAGAGAGAGGATACACATAGGTTAATAGAAATACATGAGAATTTAGTGACCACGGGTTTCAATGGGTATGCACTAGTTTGAGACTTTACTAGATCTCATCACATTGTGCACAATAGGAGGAAAAAGTAGTTGTGGAGAAAACATTAAATGAAGGATATTTGCTCCACATTAGACAAATCTTAATGCATGCATGGAGTTGCCTCATTTTATAGGATACTTTGTTGACTTGTAGAAGTCGCATAGTTTGCAGACTCAAAGCAAACAATAACCTTCCATACTCTAGTTGACCATGTAGACTTGCAAGATGCACTTTGAGAATATGTTCCTAGGGTCAAAAAAGCACTACTTTTTCCAAGAAACAAGAACTAAACTATTACTTTTTCAAAATGGAATGCTTCACAATGGCAATCTTGTGAGTCTCTGAAGATTCAAGTCACAAACTTGTTAATTTGTGCAACTGTTGATTGGTAATATTGAGAGCTAAAATAAATATTGCATGAATACCTCCCTCCCCCCCCCCCCTCTCTCTCTCTCTCTCTCTCTCTCTCTCTCTCTCTCTCTCTCTCTCTCTCTCTCTCTCTATCTTTGACTTTGTCTCTATCTCTCTCTCTATCTATCTATCTGTGACTTGTCCCACAATTATTAGCCCCATTGCACTCATAATCACCTCTTGCTTTCTCTTATAGCCATCCCGTGCTTGTGTGGCATGTGCAATAGTTATGTGTCCATCTCTCATCCCAAGCTTCAATAATCAATCGTATGTAGCTTCTCTCTTACACCACCTCCTCATAGGCCCTTATGCTTCACATCCCACCTACAATTTGACTCTCCTTCTTGTACAATTCATAGTCTGTACACAAAGTCTCTCTCTCTCTCTCTCTCTCTCTCTCTCTCTCTCTGTGTGTGTGTGTGTGTGTGTGTGTGTGTGTGTGTACCCAAAACCCTAGTTCACTTGCACTAACAAACCCTACACAAGATCTGTCTTTAGTCACCTCTCCTAATGGGGCAAGGGAACCAACTAGGGGAGAGGACTAGACATAACTTTTGCCCTACTCACAAGTTCTATCTAAAGACCTTTTGAAAATCCTTACAAGATTTTCCAAGCTAACTTGAGTGCAAAGCCCATAAGTGGAATAACTACGTGAATGAGTTTGCAACTTGGAAGTAGAGAAAATGGATTTGATGTAAATACCTATGTATATACACACATACATATGCACATACATACATACATGCATGTACACATAGAAACTTGAATGATGTAATTATGCTTATCTTAATTGGACAATTAGGCTAGCATGATTGTACTTCTAGGAGCCTTCTTTACGCAAGTAGTAACTAAAAAAAATGGCTACTTTGGAAAATGTCAAGGATTAACAAATCCTCCATGGTTCAATCAATTAAGTGTTAGTGATAGCTTAATGACCAAGAGTGGAATCTAAATCTCCCATCATGGATGTTGGTAACCCCACTAGGCATTGGTATCATCCTAATTCCTGACTTGTATACCATCATGGATGTTAGTAACCCCACTAGGCATTGGCATTACCCTAATTCCCGACTTGTATATATAGTATAAGCTCAAAGAATTCCTATAATTTTACTTGTAATAAACTTTTTGATTGGTAAACTTAAAGTAACACTACTAAAAAGAAAGTAGTTAAAAGTTCAAATACTTTGTATTGTCTTCTTATTTTTATAACAAAAATAAAAGTGTAAGAATAATTTTTTGGGATAAGACAATGAGTGTTGAGTATGCAATTAATTGATCAACTTAAAATATCAAACAACAATTGTATTACATGTGATTGTTGAGAGCTGAAAAGATGAGTGGGTTGCCTCTTACCCACCCAGCCTCCAATCCTCACTAAGAGAGCTAAAGAAGGACACCACCGAGCCAAAGGGAGGATGGGCTAGGACATCCCTTTCCTAAATGAATGGAAAGAACCAAAACACAACTTCACAAGAGAGAATTTGTAGCCCATCTTAAGAGAAATGAAGATGATGGAAGGTTAAGTGAGGTGATGGCTCCTAATTTCTCCCATGAACATATATATAACATGAGGAAATAAAGATTCCCCACCAATAGAGCTGTGGGAGCTCTCGCTCAACCGCCAAGACCCTCGGACCGCTTATTCTTTCAAGCGTTCCAAGCCGAGCACTAATGGCTACCTCTCACATAGCCGACGCGCCATTCATATCTACGAGTGTAGTGAGCTTACCTCCGTGCCATTTGAGTTACCTCCTCTCCCACACACTCCGGTGGCTCCACGATCCAAATGCAAGCTTCAAGCAAGCTCCATCCTCAAGCTCCATGCTCCAAGCTCCATTGCCGCGAGCAAGAGAAGAGAAGAGAAGAGAAGAAGAGAGGAGAAGATGGAGAGCTTCTTCTCCTCGGTCCCTCACCCTCACACACTCACTCCCTCACACTATCACACTCCCTCTCTCAAGCACAAGCTCAAGCAAGCAAGAAGAAGAAGAAGAAGAAGAAGAGGAGAGCTACTTTTGGCCACACACAAGAATGAGCTTCTCATTCACTTTTCAACTTTATATACAAAACCCTAAATCCCTTTTGGGCAGTCATCCCCTTTTCCCCTTTTTACATGGCCGGCCGTAGCCTAGGCTCTTTTTCCCATTATCCTTCTATCTTCCTAGCTTCCTTTCCACCGCCCGTCTACATTTACAAATTGCACAGGTGAGAGCCCGGCGCTCCTTGAATTAAACCATGATGTGCTTGCGCTCTTTTACAAAATTTTTGACTTGCGCTTTTCCTTGTGCGTCTTTCTTCCTTATTTAGGACTCTTCTCCTTGTGCGTCTTTCTCTTCCGTTTCTCTTTGCCTTGGCCTTTGTCTTTATCTTCTGCTTTAGCTTTTCCGGATTTTCCACCTTCGTTCGTTTGAGGGTTAACATTACCCCCCTCCTAGACGAGTGCTAGTCCCATGGCACTCACCGTTGTAGGTAGCAGGCTATAGCATGCACCGAAGATGTGGGTGACAAGGACGCCTGTGGTTTCCGTGGAGGAGTGTTAGTGGTGGTGTGGCAGAAGGTCCTGGGGGCCTGTTGGTGGCCAAGGTGGCTGGTGGAAGGTTGTTGGAGTTGGTGGTAGGGCTAATCTGTGTTGGGGATTGCATTGATGGCCAGCACAAGTGTTGGTTTGTTGGGGATTTTGCACATGACGATTCTTGGCAGGCTTACAGGGTGATAAGGATAGGAATTCAGAGTTGAGTGTTGATGAAGAGCGAACAACACCTTGTACCTGCAATTGGAAAACCTCGCATGTGGTCTCTCCTTAAGGGGTAGTGCTAGTCTTCTTATCGTGCACAAGATATATTTTGATTAGTTTGGGAGACAGGTCAAACTCTAAGCAAGCCTGGAGTATTGTCCCGCACTTGAGGACCCAAACTGTGGATATACTTTGGTGCAGATATTATGTGAGTGCTCATGCATGCTTAGATATTACGTAGTTAGAAGACCGCGGGCTAGTTTCTCATAACAATGTGTGGATGAAGCAAAGTTGTCCATGTGGAGAAGTACACGTGAAGATATATGAGACATCCTTTGCATTGTGACTGCACGACGTAACATAATTGAATACAGGGATACCGCATAGCTGGAAACTATTGGACTTGCTTGATGAGTACGGTTCATGGCCAATCGTGCGGTGCTTATCACCACTGATTGCAATGGTACTGAGGCAGAGTGCAAGAGAGAATTGTGCAAGTGGGTCAGGGTGACAGGTCTAACCATAGGCGAGACAAGCTCCCCAGGTATGTCCTGCCCTTGATGTGCCCTGAACAATTGTGGGTGATGGTAAAGGGCTAGGGGACTAGGGACAGAGCGAGTCGACCAAGGTCACTGCACGTACCTAATTTGAGGATCCCTAGGTGCTATGCTGTGATCGTGGGTGCTTCTTATCTTTTCATTCGTTTTTTTCTTTCTTTCTTTCTTTCTTTCTTTCTTTTTTTTTCTCTTTTTTTTTTTTGGTTTCTCTGTCTTGTGTTTTTTTCTTTCTTTCTTTCTTTCTCTCTTTTTTTTTTGGACTTGCCTGAGTACAACCATTACAATATGTTGAGGCTATCAGCCTTTCAATGGGTTGGAAAATGTCAAGCTTCGAAGGCTCAGGAAATGGATATTACAATGATGATTGCGCCCTAGCCTCGTTGTTAGAGAAGCAGTTGTTGAGATGGGGAGATACACTTGAGATATTGCAAGCCTCCTTGCGACACACGTGATGTTGGTACAATTGAGGTAACGACTCCCGTGAGCCAACTATAGAGCACTCAGAAAGGGAGCGTGGCCCATGAGTGTGCTTTGGGCCATGCGATGTGGGCGGTCGGCAAGGGTGATTCGTGCTTTTGGTAGCGTGGCTTTGCCGTGGCTCCTTGTGGGGTCGATGGTCTTGCGGTGATCGGGCATTGAACATTTTCGCACAAGGACCTGTATTATCCTACATCCACTTGTCACTTCATGAGAGTACATGCATTGTATATGCCACAACTATAATAAACCGATGCAATGCAAGGAGACATCACTTATCAGAATTCTATGGTGTTGACTTAGATATTTATCACCTACACTTGATTAGCTTTTTCTTTTGCTAAAGACGTGAAATATATTAAATACAGATATGAAAAGTTCGTACAGTTCGGGAACATGTCAACACTTAACAAGTCAGGAACACTTAACCATTCAAAAACAAAAAGTTATGGCCAGTTATCATTTGATAAGCCCTTTATGCATCATGGGCTACTCGATTTGTACGAGGCGAGGCGAGTCTGGGTGGTCGGGTGATTGGGGCTCTACTGGTGTGGGGCTCTCGTGGGGGTGAGCAGGGAACATGTCGGCCGGGACATGAATGGTGTAGTCCCGGGCTGCTACTGTTTCCAGAATGTCTTTAAACAATTCATTGAATTCTTCCCTTTCCCGAGCTGCCCTTTCTGCCCTTGAGCATCTGGGGCCCGAGCGGGAGCTGGGAGTTCGTACCACTGGTGCTGCCACCTGTTGTGCGTTTCGAGTCTCGACTTTCTTGACTCGAGGATTTTTCGGCCTTCACCCTGGACAGTGGCGCTTAGGGCCTCGCTTCTTGGCATACCTTTTGATGGTGGGCACATAGCGCTCCGGTGGAGGGGTGGATGCCACATGCTCCCGCCTTCTGCGAAGAGCGTCCTAGCATGCTAGATCTCCATGATTCTTCATACGTTCCGCCGCAAAAGGAAACCTGCAAGATGCAATCCAAGGGTTAAGACCTTGATGCAAGATACAACTGTTTGCATGGAAGGGATTTTAGTGTGGTTTATGAAGTGCATATGACAAGATGGGGAGAGGTGAGGCATGCGGTGATTGTTGTAGAGGAATAGCCCCCATGCTGATGTTCGCGTTGCCTCCAGTCGTTAGCGGATCTTAGTTTATGCTAAGCCGTATGGACTGGTTGTCGTGGAGTGGGACAGGGTACATCCTCGTAAGGATAGACCAAAAAGGGAAGAAGGTGTATAGGAAGGGACCACACTCTGTCTACACGATCAGAGTTGTTGGTCAAGGCTTCCTATGACGGCAATATGGGTTGCATGCCCTTCACTTGGAGGTGGGGCTGGTCACACGACTTTTAAAAGTGTGATGAGAGGAGGACCTGAGGAGCTTAGCCTGTCAAACCCAACTCTTCTCCCTGCACTTGACTATCATTGCTTGTGTGTGTTGACATTGTTTATACATGGTGACACAAAAATCAGTGTTTATTTATATACATATCTATGAATCCATGTCACTTCACGAGGATAAGAACCAAGTGTAGAACTCGGGGTTATACCGGAGCATGGCACACACATCTAGTATTCGTGGCAGCTAACTTAATATCGACAGATATTTTGCCACGTCGAGTAGCATGGAACCTTGACCGAGTCTACTGGCAATATGTAACTCCTCCTCAGTGAGAACCTTATCAATCAAAGCGTTCTCTTGGCTAGTTCCAGCTAAGTCCATACCCCGAATGTTAGTCAGCACTCGAAGGGAAGTCGGTGCCACATAGGTTGGGTCTCTTTGAGATTGCCATTTGGCCAATCACTCTTCTGAGACCGTCATGATCTGAGCCCCTATTTTGGCCATTACAATGCGGCTTTCGCACCAACGCTGCTCAAATTGACTCTGGCCTGCTGACAGTCGCTTTAGTAGCTCTATGTCTACGAGATTCGGTCAGTAGAGCACTTCATTGAATGTGACGGTTAAGCACAGTTCGTCGGCCTCCTCGTCAGGGATAAGTCGCATGTGTTCATGCAGGAATCTGTCGTAGTGCCCGTTAAGATGTTCTTGTTCTTCCCATGATAGAGAAAAGGTCAAGTAATCTCCAAGCTGCTCCTTGGGGATTGTGCCCATGTCCGCAAGGACGTAGACACGCGCGACCACTTTGAGCTTAGCCTCCAACTTAGTTAAGCATTCTACGACACTTCTATGTTCAACGAGGGCTTGCTCGGTTGCTATCTCATGCAAAGTTCTAAGAGTTTCCTTTGGCTTTAGCCTGGCTGGGGGCTCAGGCCTAGATGAGCAAGATTGGTCAACGCTAGGGTATCTTATGCTCTTGGGGTTCTCACGTTTCTCCTGAGGTTTTGCTACAATTTTGTCATGGTTCTTCTTGGATGTGATTAGTATAGATTTGTCACCCTGTTGTGATGACGTTGTATCCACTCTTGATTGGTCAATGCAAGTTCTATTGTCAGTGGATAGAGTGTTGCAAGCAATTATTGATGGCAACAGTTGCTTTGGTTTGTCAGAGCACACAGATGTGTCTGAGGTTTCACCGCTATTAGGAGAGGCATCAGTGGGTTCGTTGGTGGATGGACTCGATGCTTTATTCATCAGCTCTCCAGTGCCGTTTGTCTCAATGTTCTTGGGGTCCACAACCACCTGCAAATGTTGTTGTTTTCTCTACTTTCTCCTATTTTTCTTGGTCAATGAAGGTGCCTCTCTCAATGACTCAGGACCCTGGACTATATCGACCGTTGATGTGCTTGGTCGGGCCTCATCATTTCCCTTCTCTAGTGTGTCCTTATGGGACATAGCTGTGGTTTGCTGAATAGCCTTGCCCAGTTGTGAGGGCACAACTTCCGCTCTTTTCGGAGAGTCTAGCTTTTCAACCAACTCCCTTGCGTTTGACTCCTCCGTCCTAGGCTTTAGGCATTTTGAAAGTGCTGGAGTTGTCAAGCGATTTGGTTGCGACATCTCCTCCACAGGTAAACTACTAAGGACACGTTCCACAAGGGGCATTGTCACAGCCAAGGGCTGTGACTGCTGTGGTCCCTGATTGGAAGTAGTAGCAGCTAGTTTAGTGGGCTGGCTACCCTTGGTGGATTGCGGTGTCAAGTCCCTAGGGCGATCAGAAGTGGTTGTGTCTTTTGTTGGCCTTTGAGCACTCATCTGTGTAGATCGAGCATGAGTTGATTTAGTCACATTAGGTTGCTCATGCATATCCTTGGGTCGAGAGCTACAGATGGCGTCATGTTCCACCTCTTGGATGGTTGGAAGCTTAGATGGAGATAGAGATTGGAATTGAGCAGTCGCCCTTGACAACTACTGTAGTGCTTCCTGTGTCTGTTTGGAGGAAGATGGTGTAGGAGACTTGGGACTCCTAAGTGGCTTTGACACTGGCTTGGAGATTTGCTCATGGCTGCTAGATAATTTTGCTATTTGCTTTGTTGAGCATTTAACCTTGCCATGAGCAATGTTGTGCCTATGATGCCTGCTATCCTCTTGGGGAATCAAAGGCTCCTTGGGCACTAGTGGCTTTTGCACATACTCAACGATTACATCTGATCTCTGCTTGTCAAGCACACTAGGCTGAGGATCTACCCTCCAATTGGTCCCGTTGGGTTTCTTGATTTCGACCATGAGGGGCTCGGTCACTCCACTATTTTTGACTTGGGGCTTGGTTTTTCGTTTAGATCTCCTCCTACACTTCTTTGCTCTTGATACATCCTGGCCTTCAGTCGACAAAGGAGGTCTAACAGGGGGTTTTGGTACCCAAATCCATCCGTTGCCTGCATAATACCCTTGAGCATGTAGCAATGCCTTGGATATCCACCGTGGCGTTGTGCTGGCTCTCCATCGACGCCTCCGTCTATAAGGCTTGGACTTCTTTCGTGGTCTTCTACGATATCTGTAAGTCCCAACTCCATCCTTGGCATTGTCTCTTGACCTTCTTATTTCCTGCATGGCCTCACTCACTGGCTCTCCTTGTTCGACATGTGCCTGTATTAATTCTTCCAACAAGTCCTTGCCCTCGTTAGTAGGCTTGACTGTTACGTCAGCACCTTCCTTGCCTTTCCCTCGAGGTTTGATGAGGTCACCCTTGCTAAAGGTTGTGACTATCCTCACACCTGGTAGTGTCAGGTGTATCCTCTGTGCTACATAGTCGGCCTCACACTTGGTCGCCCTTTTAAAGGGTCTTCCTAGGAGGGTTTCTTTCCCGCCGCTAGCACCATTTGGAGGAACATGAAATAGGATAGGCAAGCTTTCTGTTTCAATTGTCACAAGGATTTTGCACTTCCCTATGAGTGCTTGTGGATGTCCCCCATAAGGGCTAAGGGTTGCACTAGTCGGTGTGAGCTCTGGTTGTCCTAGTAGGGTCCATGATTCATAGGTCAAGATATTAAAATGTGCTCCTTCATCAATTAGAGCATCAATAATATGCTCTCTTTTCGCGGTGAGTTTGACCCTAAGATAAGCAGGTGGTATTATGTCTTCATCTTTCGGGTCCTGGCTTGTAAATTTAAGCCTTCTGACAGATGCCCTTGAGTCCCCACTTGCATGACCAGACGTGGATTCTCCACCAATGTCTTGGGTTGTCTGTAAAGTGTTGCTCAAGGTACATCTCTCGTCAAGAGTGTCATGTCTCATCATCTTGGCATTTGTAGCTTGCTGATGTTGCATTTCGCTCTGACTAGACATGGTCTGAACACAATGTCTTTGTGTTCTCATGGTGTGGCCTTTTTGCCCTTGATGGCTAGATTGGCCCATTGATGTTCTAGGGTCTCTGTTTCTCTCTGTTCGGGTATGGGCTTTTGGCTGCTCTTTTGCAAGTGAGAATCCATGCTCGTGTAGAGCCATTACTTCACTAGGGTCCAATTTGGAGGTCTTGTCATAGCGCGCGTTTTCTCTCCCACCTACTTGGGGGAGGTGCGGAGGGGGCAGAGCCCCCTCTGTGGGGGTCCGGGGGGGGCACTCCCCCCGACACGCAGGGCCGTTACGGTAGATGCCATATGCAATTTGGAGGACCGTTTATAGCCAAATTTTGAACTACGTGCTCTAAATTTTAGCCCAATGAGGATCTCTGATGTGCCTTTAGCTCTATGCGGTCTTTGGGGTCAATCTTGGGGTTTAGATACGTTAGAATTTGTGTTCTAGATACCTGTCCGATTTTGACAATTTTTGGTTCGATTCTAAGATGTCTAATTTTCAGGAGTCCGATTATCAGAATCGGACGTCCGATGTTGGGTTGGTCCGATTGGGCTAGTGGTCCGATTTTAGTCATGTCCAATTTTGGGAGTTGGATCAAAAAGTGGTCTGATTTTCAAGTCTGATTCTGGGAATCGGATCGGACAGGGTGGTCCGATTCTGAGCTGGTCCGATTTTGGGTGGTCCGATTATGGATTGGTCCGAGTGTCCGAGTGTCCGAGTCGGACAGGTTGGTTCGAGCGTCCGATTCTCAAAATCGGACGGGTTGGTCCGAGTGGTTCGAATCCGAGTGGTTCGAGTGTCCGAGTCGGATGGGTTGGTCCAAATCTGAGTGGTCCGAGTGCCACGTGGCAAGTCCGATTGGGCTAGTCCGATTCTAGGAATCGGACCAGACTGGTCTGACTCACTCTCAGTCGGGCGGTCCGATTCTGGAAATCAAACAGTCCGACTCCAGAACTTGGGTGGTCCGATTCTGGGAATCAGATCATTGCGAGTTGGTCCGACTGCGTCAGCGGCGGGCGCGATTCCTGCGCGTTTGACCCCTCCTTACTGTCTGCTGCACACAATCACCACAGACTTCCTAGATCTGATTGGAGCACTTATTGGGAAGCACCAGACTCACCTAGAGCAGCACGAATCGTTGTCGCCTAGAAATTGGGGTAGCACTTCCTCGTCCTATAAACCAGAAGCTCTCTCTCTCTCTCTCTCTCTCTCACACAAGGCCAACCAAGGAAATGAGGTCTGTCCTGGCTCTTAAGGTCCTTTCCCAGCGCTGCAAAACCTTACAGCTAGTTCCTTGTCCATGTCTCACCCAGAAACTTGAATCTGCTCCCCTGTTTCCCTGTTTTAGCCTGTTATACAGCAATAGAAAACCCTACTGTTCTTGTTTTTTCTTTGTTTTTTTCCTATCCTAAATGCATCCAAATCACAAAATAAATATCTATACTACTCCATTCCACAACATAAATCTCAAGAAAGCCAAAAAACCTACTTGCCAAGGAGATCAAATACCCTCTTCAACCCCCTCGCTTCCTATCTATCTACCTCAAGCACCGGTTCAGGGAAAACCCTACTCCAATGCTCGATTCGAAGCGCGCAAGCGCTCAAGGCTTGAATCCGTTGGTCTCGGCAACAGAACCAAAATGTGGGAGCTTTCGTTCAACCGCCAAGACCCTCGGACCGCTTATTCTTTCAAGCATTCCAAGCCGAGCACTAATGGCTACCTCTCACATAGCCGACGCGCCATTCATATCTACGGGTGTAGTGAGCTTACCTCCATGCCGTTCGAGTTACCTCCTCTCCCGCACACTCTGGTGGCTCCACGATCCAAGTGCAAGCTTCAAGCAAGCTCCATCCTCAAGCTCCACGCTCCAAGCTCCATTGCCACGAGCAAGATAAGAGAAGAGAAGAGAAGAGAAGAAGAGAGGAGAAGATGGAGAGCTTCTCCTCCTCGGTCCCTCACCCTCACACACTCACTCCCTCACACTCTCACACTCCCTCTCTCAAGCACAAGCTCAAGCAAGCAAGAAGAAGAAGAAGAAGAGGAGAGCTACTTTTGGCCACACACAAGAATGAGCTTCTCATTCACTTTTCAACTTTATATACAAAACCCTAAATCCCTTTTGGGCGGTCATCCCCTTTTCCCATTTTTACATGGCCAGCCGTAGCCTAGGCTCTTTTTCCCATTGTCCTTCTATCTTCCTAGCTTCCTTTCCATCGCCCGTCTACATTTACAAATTGCACGGGTGAGAGCCCGGCGCTCCTTGAATTAAACCATGATGCGCTTGCGCTCTTTTACAAAAGTTTTGACTTGTGCTTTTCCTTGTGCACCTTTCTTCCTTATTTAGGACTCTTCTCCTTGTGCGTCTTTGTCTTCCATTTCTCTTTGCCTTGGCCTTTGTCTTTATCTTTTGCTTTAGCTTTTCCGGATTTTCCACCCTTCGTTCGTTTGAGGGTTAACAAGAGCATATGACAAGTATTACTTAATAAGTTTAAGTATAAATATAGAGGGAGAATTAGAAGAGAGTACATATGATCTGGACACCATATGATCTAGATGTCATATTAGAATATGAGAGAGAGGGAGAGAGATGAGAAGAGAGGGAGACAAGAAGAGAAGAGGTAGAGGAAGCTTGTCATTATGTATTCATGGAATGCTATATAAAAAAAGAGACACACTCATAGCTTACCTCAAAGAGATGGACTAGCATGAGAGTGTTGCATAATATGCTTTTAGTGGCTTCCCTTTGGGCTTGGTAATCTAGAGTGCTCTTATGTGCTTGTGATTGTGTTTCTTTCCATCTCCATGGACAACTTATATAGCCTCTATGAAGGATTAATTTAAGATAATCTTCTTGATTAACATAATCCTAAATGATGTATAGCATCTTTGATAATATGAAAAACAGTGGATGGGACAAGTTCTCACCTTGGTCATCATGTAAGAAGCCAAGGGTGGTGGTAGAAAATCTAGAGAAATGGAGCTAGATTATAAGAGGTGGGTGCCTAAAGCACATTATTATAATATATTTACAAGAAGGATAAAATGAAAAGTTGATGTGATTAGGATAAAAGAGAGAAGAAAATTACCTGCAAGCCAGTAGTTTGCGCCTTTGTAACTTCAAATCGGTGAAGAATCTAAAAAAAGTTTCTTCTGCAACTTTGTAGACCAGGTCGAAACCGGTCGGGCTATGTGAAAATTTTCTTGAAATTCAAATTTCCCAGGGATTTATTAAAATTATTTTAAATTTTTTTCCAAAAGTTACTTTGACTTTAATTCCTTATATACATATAAATATGTAACAGAGGTCCATGCTTGTAAGCTTTTGTGTAAGATCCAAATGACACCATGATGTGCACATTGACTTGTGTACAAGGGTGAGGTATCCTCTAATGATGGTGATAGATCCCAAATCTTAGTGATGTAGGTGAAACCTAAGTGTAGTTGGAGGTTAGTCCATTGAAAAAAATCTATGCATTCACTCAACCCTTAGGTGTAATCCATTTCCACCTTCACTAAGATAACCCATCCCTTTTACCCTTTACATTGACATCACTCCTAAGAACTTGTTTCCCTGCTTGCTAGAGTTATCATAACCGAGAAGCAATGTAGCATACCTAGTGCTTGAAGAGTAAACCCAAAGTGATAAGATGTAGGGTTTAAGCTACGGGTAATGCTCTTGATAGGGTTTTGGCCAAATTTTGTGGTAGAAATCTGGTTTGTAGAAAACCCAAATCAATTGCCATATTTGTATGCATCAATATCCAATTTAGGATTGATTGTATCATCAACTAAGACTTGCACTTATACTTGATTTGGATATTAAAATTCGGCATACAAGACATAACTAATGATTAAATGCATCACCCTACCAAATTTTGATCAAGTTTTCACTTTTAATATTAACACAAAGAGTATTAATATTGGATAGTAATTTGGGTATGTATCTCACATATCGATGTTAATTGATCTTTATGTCTCCTTTCTCTTAAGTAAGAGATTCCTCTCTCTCTCTCTCTCTCTCTCTCTCTCTCTCTCTCTCTCTGACACGGTTCTGAGAGAGAGGTTTTTCAGACACGCGACGCGCCCCCCCGGCCCATGACATCCCCCCCCAATGGCATCCCCCCCCTCCCACCTACTTGATCTGGGGGTGGATGATGACATGATGTGAGGTATTTATGCACTATATAAGCGGGTTACTGGCAAAGTCAGATGTCCGGGAGGTATATCAGATCCCCTTGTGAGCACCATTGGTGTGAAGCAAGGATGCGCACTCTCACTGACTCTATTTGGGCTATACATTGATGAGATAGCAGAGCTTATTCAACAGCGAGCCGATGGAGGTATAGATCTCAGTGGAGCCACGGTTCATATCTTACTATATGCAGATGACATTGTGTTGGTCTCAGACTCAGCTCAGGGATTACAACAACATTTATTAGCATTGGATGATTTTTGCATACAGAGAGGCATGACAGTGAACCTTGGTAAAACCAAGGTTCTTATATTCCATACATTAGCTCAGATACGTAGATAGAGTATTTTCATGGCAGCAGGAGGGAGTATTGAGGTCACTGGATCATATGTATATTTGGGAGTCACCTTTACAGCAGCTTTAGGGACTTTCTCGATGACACAGGCAGCTCGTGACCGCCTCACTAGAGGATACTCAGCATTGGCTCTTATGGAGCGACAGTGTCATCAGGCACATTTCCAGGAGCCTCGCACCAAGGGGTGGCTCTTTGATACTCTAGTCACTCCAACACTGATGTATGGAGCAGCTATATGGGGGCCAGGCCTTGCCGATTATGTATGGACATTGATGGAGAGACCTCAGTTGATCATGATATCTATATTGATTTGCAGCAAGGCCTCAGTCCCACATGACATTGTGCGAGCAGAGCTTGCCACACCGCCCATGCTAGTCGAGGCATTATTTCAGACAGTCTGCTTTCTACACAAATTTCAGGATATGGACAGAGATCGCATTGCATATAGAGCATATATGGCATCTCAGGAGATGGCTCGAGCGGGGGATACCACATCATGGTATGCACAGACTAGAGCTTGGTTTGACAGACATGGGCTGGACATTGATAGACTCCCACCTCTTCTATATGATACCCAGGCTCCCACTTACACCCTCTCTCTCTCTGAGAGGAACAGAGTCATCAGACAGGAGATATGGCATATTTATATACAGAGGACATGGATCAGCCCTGCATAGCCACTGCCATAGAAGATGGCACATTATTATACACAGTTCTTGAGGATATCAGAGCAGGGATTCATAGAGATTCCAAGATATATGCAGATCTATATGCCACATCGATTGAGAGTTCTTATTGGACAGCTCAGGGTATCATCACCTTAGCTTATGATTGAGAGTGGCAGAGCCAGTGGCATCCCGCGGGAGGAGAGGATATGCCCCCTTTGCAGATCAGAGGTGGAGAGTGAGGAGCATTTTGTTCTCAGATGCCCGGCATACTCAGAGTTGAGATCTAGATACACATTGAGCAGCTCACTTCAGGGATGTATGACTGATATGGATCAGAGATCATTTGGCCGTTTTCTGGGAGAGGCATGGCACATCAGAGAGCAGAGCACATAGCGGATCCCAGTCAGAGAGGGGCCCACCCAGACGACTATTACACAGTTCTTTCAGACAAACAGAGTGAGAGCTACTGTACCAGCCTCCAGCCAGACCTCCGGGCTCACACTACAACAGGCTGAGGACTAGCGTACCCGACGCCGCACGAGGATCCGTGGGTTTCGGACCCCACAGCCACATTGACAGGAGATCCGGAGGATTCTTGATCTACATCGACAGAGCAGACTGAGATCCGACGACACTCGACACATTGGATCTCAGATCTCCAGTTTGCTCTTTCTCCACCGCCGATGTACCACATCCTGCATCCAAGAGGGATCACCTGCTATTAGCGACTTTGACGACTGCTACTACATCCCAGGATAGTATATCTCCCTGCATCTGTTACATATACACATCGCACCACTTTATCACTACTGACAGTTGTTCCCCTATCACAGCCTACATTTGTTCCCCTTTTGTAGTCATTATCTGGAGTACCAGAGCTACATACGCACATACACATACACGACACTTATCACACTCACAGCACCGTATTTTCAGTTTCCCGTTTTTAGCTTTTCATTCAGCACTTTTATTTTGGATAGCTGGACCTCATCAGTTGTATCACAGTTTGTCTCATAGGCCAGTTTTGGTCTTTAGAAGACGTTAATATAACTTTCTTTCTTTCTTTCTCTCTCTCCCCCTTTCTCTATCTCCCTCTCTCTACATATACACACACAAGTACGCACACACGCATATGCATATGCATGCACACACACACATATAGAGTCTATCTCACACTCAAGTTTAGTAGTTTGATTTTTCTCTTATTTGTAGTAATGGCATCTAGAAGTGGATTGCAAACTAAAGTCTTGATGTGCGATTTTTTCTTATGTGCCTGTGAGATGCCTTAAAGGGTGTTTGTCTCTCTATATTTCTTTCTCTCTTTGTCTCTATGTATCTCTGATTGTTAACAATTGTGAGGTGTCTGCCCAGTCTCAATCCAAGGCACACCTTTTAGTAGTCCATCAGTACGTTTTCCAAAATTGACACCACTCGATGCTCCATTGGAGTATTATGGGGTTTGTCACTTAGGCCCTACTGAGTTTACATCGCAACGGAAGAGTTTCGGCTGAACCCACTAGGATCGACCTAAATTTTTGGGTTCCTAAAATCAGACGGGTCTCCTAACATCTAACTAGTGTCAGTAATTTCTAGTTCCCACTTCCTACAGGATTACTTGAACTGAAGCGGACTTGCCATTGCACTTGGTTCAAAGAGAATGGGAGACGGAGGGGAGTGCGGTATATCAACCCTCCTGCCCATAAGGCAAAATCCCATTTCAGCCCTCTAAAACAATGCAAGTTAGTTCTACCTAATGACTAGTTGGGGGTCAATTTATCGTCTTCCTATTTCTATCACCGATTTAGAAATGCTCCCAGCTAACCGAAACCACTGTACCATTGGACGGAGGCCCATCGGGGGTCATGTCCACCTGCTCCTTTGATGATGGTATTATCTTTAGTTTTTTAATTACCTACAGCACATTTATTGAAACATATATAACCAACTTCCTTAATTAGTCTGTTAAATCATAGAATCTTTCACGCAATTTATTTCACAAACACACATACAATTCAAATAACCCTTGAATAAAAAATAAATTCATTTTTTATATTGAAAGTATATTACAATTTTCATCTTTCCAATCTTGTGGAAGATATACATAATTCCATGAGGGTATTCTGTCCACCAAGATTCCTCCCTTGTGACTAGTATTAGGGTTCTAAGATCCTATCCTGGGTTGCGAAGGGGCTTGTCAGATTCTAGGAATAATGTGAAATATATGTCCAGAGCCCCCCCTGGTATCCACATTTCTTACTACTCGAGACTATTCCTACGGACAGACCTTTTTGCTACAGATCCGATCTAAGCCTTTCGAAGCAATACATGACCCCCTTGGAGTGGTGACTTGCAGCTAACTTGGGGGTAGCCTATAGTAGCGATCTTTTATTTTATCCTATTTGTTAATGTTTTTAATCAGAGATCTAGATTCTAGCAAACACAAACAATCCTTTCAAACAATGACAATCACACCATCGTGCAGTTCGCAGCTTCACATAGCCAAGGAAGATCCTTAACCCAAGGTAACCTTACATTTTAACAAGGATTCTTCTTCCCATAAAGAAGTGTTGAGTACAAATATTTCAACGTTGTTAAGTAAGACTCGAATTTTCCGTTTAGAGCTAACTTACCCAACATAAGTGAATTTCCTTTAGTTGATACTTAGAAAAATATTGCGATAATAATTTAACAAGATGATTTACAAGATTCTTTAAAAAAACTTTCACTTTTTAAGTATTAATCAACTCCTAACCATTGTCGTGTTTGGCATTAAATATATCGAGTTATTTTACTAATCTCGAGCGTACATAACATCCTTTACATTTCATGCAATAACCTCCTGTAACTATTTTCATCATGATTCTATGAATTATAATATCGATTAATCAATCTACAAATCATAGGTAGTAGTTAATCATTTATGTGTATATTAATATGCTCTCTAGATGAAACTGACATCTCATGTAAGTATAAATACAAAAGCTAACATTTTATGTACTTAATTTTGAAAAAAACCTTATCATTTTATGTGGCGATATGAAAATAATAGCCTATTTCTAAGTTGTGAACACCTTGGTTTGGCATGATGTCATTGGAAATTTCATATTTGCTTGTAGTTGCATTCGCCAAACTTGATGTTTTGTTGGTAGTGGCAATTCCATTTTATATATTAAATTCACCTTAGAAGAGGAGGGGTGGAGATGACAAATGGATTTTTTTTTTCTAAATGAAGAATTGAAAGGTCACATGAAGTAAAAAACATGAATGATTAGCATGTCCCTAAAAAACGTGATGAGGTGCCTCATTTTTTAATCCATGGCAAGTGTATTAATTGTTGTTCACTCTTCACGTTTAGAGAATTCTTTATGTACTCTTAAGGTAGTGTAGAACGAGGGAGGGTATCTTAGTACCATAGTTGTGTGCTACAATGCAGCACATCAAGTAGTTACATTCATTAAAAAAGAGAAAGGAATGTCCTTGTACATGCACATAGTTTGATTTGAGTTTGGTGAGCATAAGACATCCACATGTTACATTATATGTTTCATACTCATACGTCATTGCATAGCAATTGTTAAATCTTTAGCTATGTGTGTGAGGGTATCCAGGCTATAAGTTAGATATGGTACATTCTTTTTGGGGCTTGGAGAGGAAGAGTGGAGCACTGTTTGTGATGATATGAGTGTGAGATGAGAGCGACAAGTTGTAATCCGTTAGTCACATAGAAATGCTCATATTTAGGAGAGCCATCGTAGCTATCCATTAGGAGGTGCTCTTTATGTGCATGATGAGTTAAAAGTGTTCATCACCACTTTGTTTGGGATAAAGTCTTGCTTGAGAGTTTCAAATAGGTAATTATTAGGACTACACAAATATGCTATCATTGTTTATCTTATTTCTTCTCTTATGTTAGTCTTCTACCTCTTCTTAGTAGCATGGAGTGGAACAAATCAATGCGAAAATCAATATGTGTTAACCCCAAGTCAAGAAGGCCAAATAATGAATGAAAAAGTGAGAAGAGGATGGAAAAAGAGCAAAGACATGCAAGCGACCTCTAAAGCTAAGCTGGGGCCAAAGGCATAATTTTAAATGAAATGCACCTAAAAAAAACTCCAAAAGCTCGTGTAAAAGAGCGTTAGGCTCCCTCCTATGCCAATTGTAAAGCATTAGATGGGTGTAGGCTAGAGGCATAAGGCTAGAAGGGGGAAATAGAGAAAGGACCTTGCCACAATGGCCGGTCATGTAAAAGAAAGGGATGGGTGCCCATTGGAATTTAGGGTTTTGTATATAAAGTTCAAAAAGTGAATGGAAGCTCATTCTTG
Organism: Lygodium microphyllum; assembly: GCF_053477565.2. Lineage (NCBI taxonomy): Eukaryota > Viridiplantae > Streptophyta > Polypodiopsida > Schizaeales > Lygodiaceae > Lygodium > Lygodium microphyllum. Next base: position 91,797,880 of record NC_141164.1, read on the forward strand.
GGTGTGTGGCTAACAAGAGTTCTCTTCTCCTTGCTTGTGTGTGCTCTTGAGAGAGGGAGTGTGAGGGAGTGAGAGAGTGAGTGTGTGGGAGTGAGGGATCAAGAGGGTGAAGCTCTTCACCATCTCCTCTCCTCTTCTTCTCTTCTCTTCTCTTCTCTTCTCTTCTCTTGTGTGCGCGGCTATGGTGGATAGAGCTTGGAGATGGAGGAGGCTTGAGGATGCTTGAGCTAGCATCTAGGATCGTGGAGCTACCGGTGTGTGCGAGAGAGAAGGAAACTCATATCGGCATCAAGGTAAGCTCACTACACTCATAGGATCGACGGCGTGCTGGCTAGGTGAGAGATAGCCATTAGAGCTTGCTTGTAATGCTTGAAACAATAAGCGGTCTGTGGGTCTTGGCGGTTGAGTGAAAGCTCCCACATTTTGGTTCTGTTTTCGGGACCAACGGATTCAGGCTTGAGCGCTTGCATGCCTCATATCGAGCATTGAAGTAAGGGATTCATCCCCGAAACGGAGCTTGAGATAGGTAGGAAGTTTGGGTGTTTTGATCTTCGAAACAAGTAAGTATTTTGGGTTAGTTAGTTAGTTTGATGATTGGAAAACATGGAGAAATCATTTCAGTTTTTTGCTTTCGATTCTTGTTGCATTTAGTGTAGGATAGCATTAGGAAATCGAATCGGGAAAGGGTAGGGTTTACTGTTGCAAAACAGGGCATGAATCATGCAAAAAATGGCAAAAAGCTTGCTTGGGATGCTTAATGTCAGCAAGTGAGTGATTGTGAGCATCAAAACCTTACACAAGAGGGGGTTTCAGAGCCAAGAGGCCAAGGGAGAGCTCATTTGCAACCATTGCACAGAGAGAGAGAGAGAGCCCCTGCAAAGATTCGATTCGATCTCGTCATCGGAGAGCCTATTGCTCACCTCAGGTATACCAATCACTTTCCTTGATACCTTAGTTAGGATCTGCAAGTTTGTGCTTGGAGTAATTGCCTAAATCGTGAGATTTGATCAAAATCGTCGTTGCGCGGCATTGGTCGCGCCGCGTTCGGCCCGTCTGAGCAACCGTTTTTGGGCCGAGTCCCAGACTCGGTCTGGGACTCGGCCCTCGGCCCCTGCCATTCGGCCGCCTCGACAGAAAAACCCTAATCGGCCCTCAGCCCATAGTCTACTCGGCCCCATTTACCAGTTCGGCCCTCAGCCCCTTGACAGACTCGGCCCTCGGCCCAAAACCTGACTCAGCCCGTCTGAGTGACGGCACTCGGCCCTTGGCCTATGAAAAGTTTTGTCCTTGGACTAGTGTGATTCGGCCCGTTCGAGTCACCCACTTGGCCCCTGCAATTCGGACCAGTTGGGCCGAGTGTGAATTTGCCTCAACTTCTTAGAAATTTGACCCGACCCGGCTGGAGCTCAACAGTGCAAACTGTTGCAAGCCCTCCTGACGCCGCTCAGAACTTAATTCTGGCACGCGGAATAGACAAAATCATAAGGCGCAATCGCTTAGCAACTTGAGTGGGCTGTTGCGAGACCTAGAGACCTAGAGACCTAGAGACCTAGAGACCTAGAGGCAACCCACTGAGCCATAAAACCCTGATTGGACCCAACCAAAAATGGGCAAGGCAACATAACCGAAAAGCCCTAAATCTCATCAAGATGGCCAGAGAATTGATCGACAAAGCTTATCAGGCCCGAAACGAAGTGAGGGTGCATAAGACACTTACAGACTATTTGCCGCACTCACCTTGAATTCCACACTTGAAGTGCACTTAAGGAAAATTGAAAGCCTGATTGAGCACACGTGCACTGGAAAGAACACACGCACTGAGTGGAGATGAATTGAGGATTGTATTTAATAAGTCAAGGAACTCACTCAGATAAGCCACTCAAGGAACCCACTAATAGGAGAGAACCCACAGACGGAGACAAACCATCAACACGCGAAGTAGGACCGAGTAAGCGGCGCCAACGAAGTGGATCTGACAAACCTACTCAATCTCATTGATAGCTTCGTGGAGCATGAGAACTCGACTATGGGAGAAGAAAGCTCAGACCGCAGGTCTAATGAGGAACTCGACTTAGGCGCCTTCCCAAAGGCTATTCAGCAGAGCTGGCCAACAACTACGATGCACGCGCCCGGTATGAGCACCATAGCCAGATAGCAGATGCTATCATCGTAGACTTAGAAGAAGAGAGAAAGCTATCCCACAAAGCATTGCAAAGCATAGTCGAATACAATAGAGACCAGCAGGCCAGGAGCCAAAGGCAAAGCACAGAGTTACATGAGGTGCAGCGAGTGCTGAACTTAGCCGGTAGAAATTGAACGGATCATGAGAGAGCCCTAGAAGGAGACCTAACGCTGAGTGAGCTTCTCATGAAGCGACTGCTAGACAACATCGCAGTAGAGCAAAGTGCCGTAACATTGGCGACATCACTGTTGGTAGGATTAGGAGCAACCCAAGGCTTTAAGAGTTAGTCTAAAATCCCAATAATTGCAAAGCAGCTCGATAAGTACCAACCCCACGATGATCCATTAAGGATCCAAAAGCAAGAGGTCTCTCCATAGGGATTAGATGTTAGCTAGGAGGTGCCAAGGAGCCATGGGGGCTCTAGCTGTAACTATTTGGGCATGCTAAGACTAGTCTAACCCCCTACGATCCCCTAGGATGGTTCTCCTAAAAGACCATGATGCTTAGCTAGGAGTAGATTGGTGGTTCTTACCTTTAGAAAAAGTCCTATATCGAAACTGGTAATTGATGCAATAAGATAATGATTATCCAACTTGGAATAGAGAAAATGTTTTTCAAAAAAACTATTTTCTAGTCTTTTCATATTCATGATTAAAATTGTGGCTTCTCTCTCTTCTCTCCTATCTTTCTAGTCTTTATCTCTCCTTGTCACTCATTCTCTCTCCTATTTTCTCTCGATCCTCGTGGAAATGGAGCGGAGCTTCCTCTGCAAGGCTAGGACTCAAGCAATCCTAGACTACAAAGTTCAGATAGTCCATGGGAGTTTCGGATGGAATTTTCTAGGCATATCTCCTAATGAACTACCAAAATCATGATGTCAATGAATCATTAGATAGACACGTCTGAAATATACTATGGTGGCAAGCACTTGCGAGCAAAATGCCATTGTAGTGCTTGTTTCCCAATGGATGGCAATTCAACCACTCTTATTTTTTTAGGAGTTTCCTTTCATTCAATGACCTCTGACATAGATCGCTCATACTCTAGCTTTGTATTATCTATGTCTGTCTAGTCAATCCCCATGAATGAAATAAAGTACAAATGATTCTAAGGTTGTATGAGACTCACTAATTCTACCTTTCTTATTGTAGTCTCGTTACCAAACGGAGGCTTGCTAGTCTCACGATGCTCTCAAGCCATCAATCCACCACTTATCTTTTCACCTCCAACACTACAAAGATTAGAGAAGAAAAAGAGGAGAAGGTTTTGTTTCTCAATCACACACTCTTCCCCTCACTCTCACTTTCTTTTTCTCATAGTTACAATACTAGGTGCTCCAAGATCATGACATCATATAAGAGAGGAAGAAGAAGAAGAGAAGAGAAGAGAAGTAAGAGAAGGCTTCATCCTCTTGTTCCCTTACGCTTTTTCTCTCACTCTCTCTCACACAAGCTTAGGCTATGGTGGATGCAAGAAGGAAGATATTGAAGCAAGAACTCAAAAGTTGGAATGCACAAGAATGAGAGATTCTATTCCTTTTACACCATCATCTACATAGGGCTTTTCAAGAAGCTAGCATAAATCCTCGGCCTCTTTTATGTTTGTCACCATCTATCTCTTGCATGCCCATAGCTTTCTAGCTTTGAATTGATAGATGGACTTGCCTGTGGAACTTCATGCCTTGCATGTTTTTATGTATGAGTGAAGAGAATTTAAAAAATATGATTGTGACTCTAGGAGATGGATCTCAAAATGTCAAATGTGTTGTTGCTCGATCTCCCACATCAATCTCAATCCCATCGATGAGATATTGCATTATAAATGTATTGTTAATAAATGCTAGGCTATCCATGAATTGAATGAGAGCTTGAAAACTATAACATGTCAAATCTCTTTAATCTTGAGAGTTTTTGGATAGATTTAAAAAAAAAACAAAGATATAGAGTAGACTAGAGTGAACAAGATGCATATCCAATGGGTATACCTTTAATTTGAAAGTTTAACCACACTAACTAGCTCACTTAATAAGAAAATTTTCAAAACCACTTTATTCAATTCTAAAATTCTACCTATGGAGAGAAAATTATATTTATGCTGCTATAATAAAACCTAGTTGAATTTTAAAAAACATCCTACTTGCAGATTCTTGGTGCTTAAAATTTTCTAATATTTTCAAAAATTACTACTAAGACTTTAGCACCTATTGAGCTTCAACTAGCTTCATTTTCTCTCCAGGTGTATTTTTCTCTACCAACTAGCCTTTATTGACTCCTATGAATTTTCTTTGATTGCTTTGATGATCCCTTTGACTTCAAATGTTGTAGTCCTTCTACAATCCTTTTTGTTTGGGGTTGAGATTATCCTCCTCTCTAGACGAGTGTCAATCTAGTGGCATATCGATCTGAGGTAGCAAGCTATAGCAACAACCACCGAAGACAGCAGCACATGGGATGATATGAATCCTCAAGCTAAGTTGCTAAAGTATTATACAAAAATACATTTTAAGCATTCAATACAGTCATATAAAGAATATAAGACTTTAATTACCATATTTTCACTAATTTTTTACATGAAATGATTATTTTATACAAAAATCATTTTTATACGAACATATTTTCTTTCTGATGAAGATATATTTCTTTAGTACTAAAGAATGTTTAGTACAAAATCCATATTATCTATATAGATCATAAGACCTCTGCAATCTTAGTCGTTTAGTGCACAACCAACAATGCAAAAGAGAATACTCTAAAGGATATGGAAATACAATACTAAAGATCGATCATTCTTAAAAAATAATCACTCAAAGGATGATGCCTCTAAGTTATGTGAGCAAGGGATACTTTTTGGCTTGTAACTTAGTTGGTTTTAAGTATCATGCTCAAAGTGGGAGCTTTGTTATGCTTCTCCTTTGATGTTGTGTTAAAAATACAAAGTTTAAGTTCAAGAAGAGCAAAGAAGAAGCATAAAAAGCTGTGTGCTTTGAGCACTCACTCAAAAATGACCAACTACAAATCAAGGAAATTTCCTTTTACATAGTACGAAATGATTAGCTTTTGAGTTTTTTGTTAATGGTATGAGAGTCTATGGTTGTGTGGGAAACCACCCTTAGTAATTGAAGCATGCCAATAGAATGAGTTGCTCATATGATATGAGGGAGACTCATTCTTAGTTTTGTGCCGCTCTTTCCCTTTTCTTTCTTGTATGATATGAGATAAACTCATTCTTGGTGTTATCTCTCTATTTCTCCTTTTTATCTTTAAGCATGTCATAAATATTAGAATGAACAAATACAAGAAAAAAACGATTAGTAGAATCAATCTAACTTGAAATAAAGGAGAAGTATCGGATAAACCATCTAAAGTTTGAAGCAATGTAATAATATATTTTAACATTAACATGATATTTTAACTATTTAAATAAGATGATATTTGGATTTCTTTAGTCCATGATAGTGGTTAATAATTGTAAGCATATAAAAGAAATTAAAACATAATAATTGCAAGCAAAGAGATAGTGAATACTTTGAATATTCAATGGTTTATTCTTTAACAAGTATAGCAACACAATCATCTACTTCCTTAATGTCATCCTAATCATCATCCATTTCTAATTATCTTCATCTTAGTGATTCCCTCAACTACTATGACTTCATGAGTTTATCATATATTTTATCTAGACAATGACACAATGTACTGCACAAGATATACTAAAGAAGAGATACCCCAAGATGTTCATAGACCGATTTCATTAGCTCTACAAGATGAACTTAGAACAAATAACACCCATGTAGCTATATATTGAAGCTCAAGAGTCATGGAACCAACCTCTTTCCACTAAGTAAGTAGGGGGCCAAAAAACTCTTTACTGCATCAATCTACCAAGAATTCCCAAATATCCCTTCCTTATATGTATACTTTACTTGTTACAAAAATGTCTCCTTGCCTTGGTCAGTTGGCAACAATTGTTCATATGTATTTCTAAAATATTATGCAATCCCTTTATTTTGTGACTATTGGAAGACTTAAAACTTTGGATCGAGGGCAAACCTTGGACGATGCTACAATTCTTGTGATGGTTGCCTTTTCATGTGACAAAAGAGGTGAGCTCCTCTATCTTTGCTTCAACAATTCAATAATCCTTTTCAATTTTGCCAAAATGTATTGCTTTGAATATTTTTAAGACATTTTCTTGCACCATCCACCCATAGAGTTGTCCTCCTTCTAAAGTCATACCACAATGTTAGATTTATGTCAACTTTTGGTAGCACGAAATAATTATTTGAATGGAGGCATTTAAATACTTATCTTAATATACACTATATTAATGTGACACATCAAAGTTTCATTTTTACAATAGTGAATTAAGATGCTCGAGATAGGAGGTGTGATTTCAAGAAAACCAATTAATTGTAGGCTATCAACTTAAAAACCTCATGTTTAGTCATATAAGCTTTTTAGATCCTTCAATTACGATAATAAATAAATGTATAACTCATAATAGAGAATATTAAGGTGGATATCTTATGCATATGCATGTAAGGGAGGTATAATTAGCTAGAATTACACATAGTGAACCATATGGCAAAAATGTTCAAATTAGTAAAAAATATGGTGAAAGCTGATTACATTCCTTCAAACAAATAATTGAAGCCTCAACATCTCCTAAACCTAATAAATAACTAAGATCTAATGGGAATTTTAAGTACGAAGAAGAAAGATGATACATGTACTAAGCTCTCTATAAATAAGACCAAAAAAGTCTATATAGTCGCTCTTATATATAATGAAGTATTGCACAAAATGTAATACACTATGAAGAATGAGGGCCTAAAAAGGAGGCATGAAAGGTGTACGTGTCTATTCTGTATTGAAGATCGCTCTTTCTTTTTCCACTTTGGAGGTAAGAGTTTCATGTTAAGTGTGGTAGTGAAGTAAAGTATTGAGATACAAGAAAGGTGGAAAGAAACTCTTAGGACTTGAGAGTGGTTGTAGTGTACTTCAACTGAAAAAGCTTGTACTTAGGTGATTCTATGCAAGTTTTGAGGGGCCTTGGAAAAGGAAAAGATCTCATAAGAAAGAGTGCTTGAAGAAGGAAGAACGCCTTTTGTGGGCATATGCAAATGTAAAAGCTATAGACAATCTACCTTTTCTCCAAACTTTTAATGTAATGTGACTAAGTAGTTAGGGCATTGGGAACAACAAAAGTAGCTTATAGGAAGGTGGCTTGTACTAGTGCCATTGTTGAGAAGACACCTTCAAAAAGAGGTTTGGGGTTCCTTTATGAAGACATGTGTCATGTCTCTTCCAAGTGTTAAAGTTGGAATCAAAATTAGGCCACTTTGTAACTCAAGGAAAGTAGCTTTGGAGAAGAGAGAGATGAAGTACTCCTTAAAGTTCTTACTGTATACTTTTCGTCAATATATTCATAATAGAAAATTTATATCAGAATGCCTTGCGAGTAATGTTTCAACCATTTGTTTGTTTCATACATAGAAAAGGCCCTCTACTTAGAGAAAATGTATTTGGAAAGAGTATAAAAGAATTAATGAGACAATTAGCAAGTTTTGGGAATAGTTTTCCAAGGTCTTAAGTTTTCTTTCATCATGGTTAAGGATTCTTTTCTAGTACATCTCATTTTCTTGACAACAAACCTTAGTTCATTTTGAGCACTCAAAATTTGGAAATGGAAGCATCATAGGGAAAGCCATAAATTTTTGTAAGAGTTATCGCAAGCGTACTCTTTATGCACATCTCTAGGTTTTTTCTCTTCAATGAGGCACACCTTTTGGTGATGGTCTTCAATTGATATCTTCAAAGTTCCACCCAAGATCTCCAAAGTGAAAAGACTTACCTTTTCCTTTAAGTTAACATAAAACTCTAGTAGCATTCTCATTTTGTCTTAACTTCATGTTCCCTAAATATAAACAAAACCTAGATTTTGTTTTACATGACTTTGGAGAACCTCATGCTTTTTATGTGATCATTGAAGCTAAGTTAGAGAAGCTAAAGTAGAGGTTTTTATACCCATAGTAAAACATAACGTGTCATACACACATGTGCATGTACACATGTGTGCACACACATGCACATCTGCACACATGCACACACGTGCATGCACACACACACACATAGAGTTTGTCTGTGCATGGGCATGCATGTGAAAGGTCTCTATAAATAAATATATGTTGGCCTCTAATCCATCTTTTCTAATTTAAGTAGGATATAAATTTGTGTGTGTGTGTATGTGTGTGTGCGTGCGTGCGTGCGTGTTTGTGCGCGCGCACCTATTTATGTGTTTTTCATAAAGCTTGAAATAGGTAGGTGCAACTTGCACTTGAGTTCAAGTCCCAAGGCATCCAAACAAGGATTTTTTCATAATAAATGAAATAGATATTTTAAGGGGTTAAACCCTCTAAAGGGTGTCCAATTCAGATCTCTTCTTTCTTCTTTTGCTTAATTCCTATTTCTATTCTCACGCAACCACATGAAGGTGTGCCCTCTCTCACTAAATAGTATATAAGAAGACAATATATGTATTTATTTCCCCTTTTTCTCTTTCCATGTGGGCAACAATGCAAATTGATTTTGGTTCAATTATACATGGAATCAAACTTTGATAGCACTTGTGAGCTCCCCCATATTGCCATCACTACACCTCGTGTTTATGGTTGACCTTGGAATGCATTATTTGACATTAAATCAAAATTTTGTACTCAATAATATTTGCAACAATCCAACATAAATGTGAGGTGTTTGAAGGTGGTAGCAAGTCTCATCACATGCATCATGTGTGTTGTGACATTATGAGTTACCATGTTACTTACACATTATAAAATAATCCAACATGAATATTTGATGATCTATTATGACCAAAAAACAAATGCAAAATGATAATAAAGGGTAATGTTGTAGGAGATGAAAAGATCATGTTGAATGTTATTGTGTATAATAAAGTTTCTCCCTCTTTGATTTCATGTTTCAAAGAGAGATGACTTTGTTGTTTGTATACTTACATATATTCTCTACATAAAGCTAGGCCATGTTAGCATTTGTTCTTTCATAGTTTAGTAATTGTCATAAAGAAACAAGGATTCATAGATGTATTTCTAGCTCTAGCTATAGGAGTTAGCATGCAAAGTTGGTATAACTTCTTTGACTTCATTGGAGTTCCTCATTTTCTATGTGAAGTTATGGTTCATTATGAGTTTCTAGAAAGCATGAAGGATAATTGTAGTTTCTTGTAATTTATATATATCAAACAATTTGGATGTACCCTATTAATACCAAAGTTTCCATGTAACTACCATATTGATCACATACATGAATAAGTTTGGAGCATTGGAAACAACTTATTTTTTACTCATGCATGCGTTGATACATAATTCATACCAGAGGCAAATGTCAAAATGGAAATAACTTCATGACTTATTATGAACATTAGTCTTAGCACAAGTATTATCTATAGTTTACTAATCTTTCTTCCCAAAGATGTATGTATCTTCTTTTTCGACACTATGATCAAAATCTAAGCAAGAACACCTTATATAAATCCTTGTTAGGTGGATAAGGCAAGTGATGTTACAAAGCTGCACATATTAGCTATTGTAATGGTAGCAAAATAAGAACCACAAAGAAAAATACATGTTGTGATTCCCACCAATTCTAGCCAAATAATCTTTGTTTGTCATGTTTGATCATTAGCTACAAGACTATTATGACAAAAGCAAAGAATTTTTTTGAAAATTTAAAATGAGCTATTTAATTACATAATCTAGCTTTATGACCTTTTAAGAGGTTAAGAATATTTAAAAATAAAAATGATTATAAAAAGGTTAATAATACAATATTAATATTTAATAATAATAATTTTAAATATCATTTACGAATTAAATAAGATAAAAATCTAGTAATAAATAAAATAAAATTACAATTTAAAATTTATTTAAACTTAAACTTAAATGTTGTGAATTTAATATTTTAAAATTTATAGAAAGAGAAAATTAAATAATAGAAATAACTGTACTTGATAGATTTATTATTTAAGTAGGGCTATTTAAGAGTGGGGGAAACTTGGAGGATATTAAAAGCTTTACTTGTTGATAAATTTATTTTGCAAGAAACTTGTTTAGGAGTAGACAGGAACTTAGAGGATAGAAAGAGCTTTACTTGATGAATTTATTCTTTGAATAGACTTGTTTAGGAGTAGGGGAAACTTCAAAGATAAAAACAACTTTACTTAATGAATTTATTATTCAAGTAGACTTGTTTGGGAGTAGGGGCAAAAGTAGAGGATAGTAATAGCTGTAGTTGATGGATTTATTATTATAATATATCTATTTAGGAATAGGGGAGCTTAGATGATAGTAAAAACTTTTACTATAGTCTAAGTTCCTTTCCTTTGTATACATGTGTACTTGAGGAATGTATTACTTCGATCATAACATCTCTATCATAGAAGTCTACTTTGAGTGCACTAGAAGGTTGTAGGTTTTGAGCAAGCATTATCTTCAAAAGTAGATATCGGTTTAAGGTTTAAACAAATTTAGGATGGGATTTGTTAGTAGACTTAGAATAAAAATTTGACCTTAGTAAAATTGTATAGTTATTAAGGATGGGATTTGTTTAGTACACTTCTAATGAAAATGTTGAATTTATGAAATTTCTTAATAGACTTATGAAGAGAATATTTTTATTATTTGATTTAAAGTTTACTAAATTTTACACATGAAACTAACACTAAATTATTATCCAATGCATATGTAATATCATGCATGTTAGCAAACAATAAGCTTTCAAGTTAACAACAATAAGATTGCATGCTAGAAAATACGAAGTCCCAAAATGACAAGATGTGGACTTGAGTGGAAATATTTAAAGGAGCTACACCAAGGTCGAAAAATAGAGCATGTACTGTACAGGCACGAATTCAAAGGTGGATCATATCAAAGAACACCTTACAAGGAAATGTAATTGCTTGCACAAAACCATCAACGAATGCAAAAGTCTTGTTTTGGAAGTTTTGGGAGAATAATAAACATAGAACAAAAATGTTAAAAGAATGTGTACTAACAACATTGAAGGAGTAGGATCAAAGTTATAGTTCAAGCTTATGAATTCGATGAGATGTAGGTGTTATGCATATTCAAATTGGTAGGTGGGCAAGTTTATCTCATGCAATAGATGTCTTAGTGCAATCTTTGCTAGATACATGTGTTGCAGATCTTCTTAATGTGAGGTAGAGTTTGTGCCAAGGCAGCACTAATGATAGGCATAGAAAATAAATATAACTTAATAGTAAAGAACGGACACAAGCTTTTATAGCATGCAATATTCCTTTTAATGTCGTATGAAGTCCAATATTTCAAGGTTCTTTAATATAAAGTTGGATTCAATATGCTAGACTATTACAGAATGTGTATGGAATATTTGGATAGAATTAAAACAAAGATGTAGATACATCTAAAATGCCAAGCATTTGAAATTTGTCCCTTCATATGGATGTAGAATTGCACTAGACGGTTGGACAAAAAATTAATACGAGCCACTGATTAATGTTGTTACTATATGTCCAAGAGGCATTTTTTAAAGAAGCAATTAATATGTATATCTTCAAGAAAAGATGGCATGTTTCATAGAAAATACCATAATGAAATTAAAAGGTTCAAAGAATGTCGACACTCTTGTATTAGAGATAATGCTTTCAATGATTGTAAGACTACAAGTGAACACGTAATGGTTAAGTATCTAGAGATTACTTAGGTTCCTTGTGCATCTAGCACTTTTAATTTACTCTTAAGGATGTGGAAAATTGCCATTCATTCAACCTATCTTCCTAGATGCAAACCATATTGTGAATTTTATCAAGAATATCAATATACATAGGCATTGTTTGAGCAACACTTTGACAAATGCTTAATGATTTTGTATGCCACGTGGTTTGCTACAGCTCCTCCAATCCTCAATAGATTGAAAGAGGTGAAAGATGTGCTTAAAGAGACCATTGCAAGTAGATTCTAGTATAAATAGCTCACTAGTTTATTAAAGTTGTTTTAAATTGGCTTCATTAGGGCACATGAAGATTAAACTAAGAAAATGTAGTATCAATTCAAATTGCATGTTTAGATCTATGCAATGATATCTATAGTTGAATTTTTTTAATGTATATATGTAAGGTATTGGCCCTTCAACTTTAAACATTGTAATGTTCAACACTTATAGCAATAAAAATTTTGGAGAATGTTGCAAGTTTTGCTACACATGAGAAGGTTTCTACGACGTTGATATTTAGGAATCTTTGAAAACTTTGTTTACTTCTAAATATTGACAAAGATTCTAATCGCAAGGGACATTAATATTTAAGATTAATTTTTTCAAAATATTTTTAAAGAATTCGATATGAGATATGTGGTCATAGAGCTTGTTGTTATGATTTACGCACATACACAAACCTGAGTGCACACATGTATGTGACTATCTATATGCATATATACATACAAACATACATATAACATACACATGAAATTTCTCTGTGTGTGTGTGGAAAAAGCAAAGAACAAGGTACTTTGTCTTAAGATATTGTTCCTAATAAAATAAAAAAGGCAATTATCATCCAACATATGAAAGTCCAACCTTTGCTATCACAAGGATAACTTAAAATAGCATATGATATCATTCGGTTTCTTACATCACCCAAAAAATATAACATATTTCAACTAAGCAATGCATAACTTCTAATAGTAAAGCCATTCAACACAAGGAAACAACATAGAAAACAATATTGTTATGATATCCCGACTTTGATTTAAAATCTTCCTGAAGTCTCGCAAAATGGACTTGAAGAACTCTAAAATAATTAAAGAGAGAATATCTCAATCAAAAAAACTCGAGGATTGGAACCTGACATTTTTTGCGGGTTGACAGGGACTGTAGCCACCCGTCACGGAAGTTACCACATGAACAAGAGTTATGAGCCATATTAGTCATTAGTGTCAGTGTCTATAGTATGGATGGTCCAAAATTACTAGATTTTTTTATAAAGCTAGCATATTTTTGATACTTTGGATATTATTTATTATAAATATCCTAAAAAGCTATGGAAATTTCTAAAAAAATGTGTCATGTAAAAAAAGCAACTTGCTTTTTCAGCTAATCTTGGAGATTCGATGCAAAAAGAAGGATTGGAAAAATTAAGCGTATCATGATCGCAGTTTAAGGCAAGAAATAACACTCTGAACGGGGAGAAGGAGTAATCTGGGAGATTTTCGATCATGTGTCCTAAAGTTTTACCCCCCTTTCAGAGCTAACAGAACCATCAGATTTGCAATTTGAGCATCAGATAGCATCTTGGAAGCTTTAGATTGTCGATGCCAAGATCCCCTCCATAAAGGGCTCTTCTTCTTAGCCACAACCCTTCTTCTCTAATTTAGCTATAAATAAGAGGCATGGGGAGCAGTTGAGAGAGGTCCAAGAAAGAGGGGAGAGGCCCTTCTCAGGAGTATAGAGCAAGAGAGAGGAAAAGAGAGGGAGGTAGAAGGATACCCCCCCAAGAGACTACGAGAGGGAGCTAAAGAGGGGGAGAATTAGAAAGAAAGAGAGAGGAAAAAAGATCCTAAGAGGCTGCAAGAGAGGGAATTAGAGAGGGGGTTAGAGAGGAAACAAATTAACTCAACATCCCCTTATCTCGATCTTCAACTTCGCAAGCTGCTCTCACGCTCTCCCATCCCGAATTCATTTCACCTTCTCTATCTCTCGAACCCGCTCGCGAACGATAGCAAAGAGGCGGAAACACCATGAAATCCACCACAACCAGTTAAGGAACATGTATTGCTAGAGATACAGGAATGTCCAAGAGGTTGTCGGACACTTTATTCTAATGGCTTTACAAAAATAGTGTTTTATCATCTCTAATAAATACATTAAAAAATATATTATGCATGTGCGCATGCAAAGTCCTTGCGCTAATATATTTCTCCATGCCGTGGGGCACATACATTCCATGCACTAAATTGCACACTCCAAAAATAATAATTTTGCTTAACTATGTCTAATTATTTGCTCACCACAACATAAAACACATTAGTATCCTTCCATCTATCTGTCAGGCATAATGCGTTTGTATCACACATGCACCTCGTGCGTGATAAGCCGTAGATCATGTGGCAAATAAACAAAATCCACAACAATAAATTCCATATTGGAAGGCTATAATGATCTTCTTTATTTGAAAGTCTAAGATGCATGTGTTGCATATCAAAGTGATACTTAGCTATTCTCTTGAAGACTCAATATCAAGATCATTATAGCTTTCAATAAAGAAGTGAGTCTTCTTTATTGAAAGCTATAATGATCTTGATATTTGGAAAGCTAAGATGCATGTGTTTCACATCAAAGTGACACTTAGCTACTCACTTGAAGGTTCTTCATAGTAAGATTTTGTTCCCAACATCCTCTCAATTTGGAAGCACGCAAAACATGAGTATTATGCTTTGAGTCTCTATTATAATCAATACCTTACAATTCTCTAAGAGAGAGCATGGATTTTTCCTTTATGGACTGATCATTTGTAACTAGGATACTTGGTTAATAACTTGATTTTAAAAAGTCCACTTGAGGTCAATTTTCAATCAAGGTGACAAACTAATCACCTTTAGTGGTTTCTTTCCTACAATGGTTCTAGAGTGTCAATCAACGTTTTTTGAACACTTTGAGTGAATTGTCTCCACCTATATTCCTTATGTGAGCTGTATGAAAATCACCTTAAGTGATGCATAATTAGTCAAGGTGGTGCATCACCTTAATGAACATGATTGAGGACTACCTTGAGTGGTTGGGATACGATCTATATGTGAGATGAAGTGATGGATTACAATCAAGTTACTAACAACATTGAGTGATGTTGGGTTAATAAATATGATGGATCACCTTGATCAGGGTGATTGGATGTAGTACAAGTAGTCCAATCAAGATTATGACCACCTTGAGTAGAGGGAGTAATTTCTACTCTATGTGGATGCAATCAAGGTGGTGGATCACATTGAGTGGAGATGGTGTCAACTCACTCAAGGTGGCATGCAATAGTAGTGGTGCTCACCTTGATCAAGGTGATGGACCACCTTGATTAGGGTGATGGGTAGTGGAGGTAAAATTCACTCAAGGTGGCCCTAACCACCTTGAGTGGAATGCTTCAGTCAAGGCAAAGGATCACCTTGAGTGGTTTGTGGATTGAGTAGAGGTGATAATCACCTTCAATCAAGGTGAAGATCATCTTGAGTGATTTTATGCTAATCAAGGTGATGGATCACCTTAAGTCCAGCATACAACGTTGTTGCAGCACCCAGGGTTGAAGGTCACCACAGGGGTTTGGCAAGAGAAGAATGTATGGGGGTTCAAGAGCTTTGACTTCGAAGATGGTAGAGATAAGAGAAGGGTTGAAGGTTTCAAGCCAAGTTCTTGAAGATAAGAGACAGCAGGGTGTAGGTAGATTCAAGGAGAGGAGTAGATGGAAGAGAAGGCCTTCGAAGAGTTTGAAGATGTAGAAGAATACTCCCAAAAAGAATTAAAAAATATAGAAGAATACTAACAGAGATGAAGCCTGTCAGTTTCTTTCAGCATTATGAGAAAATATAACTCTAATAGATAAAAACGTGTACAAAATAATACCTTCCTCTATGCTACTCTAATCGCCAATCTGATGCTTCCAATGGCTTCGAAAGGGGGGTTAAATGCCAAGACACCTAGCCAGAATCCTTTCAAATCACTCCTTCATCTCCCACTTTCGAAGTGTTGTTCACTGCCTGAAAACAGCGTGCATCGCGCAATTTCGCTAATCTCTTTTTTTACACAAAATCCTCTCAAATTGGCTGAAAGCTACATGCTTTCTTTTACATGTCCTCCTAATATAAAAGTTATCTACAATTTTATGGATTTTTACAATAGATAATATCTAGAATATCAAAAATTAACTAAAAACTTGTCCAAAAAAATCTAATATTTTGAACCATGGACACTAATACTAATGCCTAAAGTGGCATTGGCTCTCTAAATCTAAAAGGAAGCCACACTCTAGATTTTTTTACATGGTGTGCGCGTAGCGGCACGACATCCACCCCCTCCTAACCTGCACATCCTCTGGCATGTCCCAAAGTCTTACGGATTTGCAATGTCAGAAGAAGTATCTTCTACCATGTCAATGTCTTCATCTTTTGCATCTTCTTCTTCCTCTATGGCTTCATGCTCTTGAATTATATTCAAGTCTTCTAGCTCATATGTTGAACTTTCTCTTTGTTTGAAGAGCTTGATTCTTTTTCCAGCTATGGGTATCTTCATGCTTATTCCATCCAATTCAGCCAATGAATATGTGGCATTGTCATGAATGACCTTTACCACATATAGCCAAACCAACACTTTACCAACTTCCTAGAAGCACTGTATTGATTGTCTAGGCTGTTGTCATAGACAAGCACCCAGTCATTTTCTTGAATTGCTCTTGGCCGAAGTCGATGTTGCTTATCAAATCTTCTTTTGTTCTTTAGTCTTGCTATCTTTAGCTTCTCAATAGCTGCAACATTTTCAAGCCTTCTTTCTAGCTGCCATATGTGCAAAGTTAGCAACTCTTCTCTACTGATGGCTTCCTCCCAAGGTAGAAGACTCCATGTGAGAATAGATTCTTCAATTAGCATAATTAGCTATTGTCCATGCGTAAGTTCAGCTGGCATATAGCCAGTCACACTAAACTGTGAGCAGTCCGATCAGCCCATAATGCAAAAGGTAGCATTTTAGACCATTCTTTGATCTTTCCTCTACAAGACTTTGCTAGAGCTTTGAGAATAGGTTGATGACCTCTCTCACTCTTTCCACTGCCTTCATGGTTGTAGGATGATGTTAAAATCAACTTAATACCCAATTGAGCAAAGAAGTTACGTGCCTCATCATCATCCAACTCTCCTCTATCTGCAGTTACTTTACCCATACAACCATATCTACAAAACACTTCTTCAAGCAAAAAATGACAAATAGCTTGAGTGGATTTGGTTGTTAAGGCTTTGACTTCAACTTGATTGGTTAGATCCTCTCTTGCAAGCACTAAATACTGCATATTCCATATTCCTGTAAGCATGGTTATAAGATCAATAACCCATCTATAATGTATATACAAAGGATAAGTTCGTTGTAACCCATCTCGATGCTTGACCATAGAATACATTTGACACACATAACAGGTTTCAACAAAATGTGCTATGTCCCGATACATGTTTTTCCACCAATATTTTTCTTTGACTTTACTAAAGGTTCCCCATATGTCTCTATGGCCATCCCACAGGCTTTCATGAAATTCCTTCATTACCTATTGTTGCAATCTTTTATTACCTAAAACTCGGACGTGCGCTCCTTTCTTCTTCTTTGTGTACTTCCATAGATGTCATTCTTTAAGAAAAAAGCCATAAGCTTTCCTCTTGATATGTTTGAACTCCCCATCAGTCCAAGTCTCCTTCTTCTTCATTGTGCTCAAATATTGGCCAATCTTTAGCCAATCTTCTTCATAATATTCTTCAAGGAAATGAATAGAACTTGAGCAATGCAGTGAGCATGCTGGCTTCTAGTTGACCATCCTGTTGTTTTCAGCTTTGGACCAGTACTGATATGCAGTAACTAAAAATGTATTTTCAACAGCCATGGAATGAAATTCAGCAAGTATAGATTCTTCAGCTTCATCTTCTTCCATCAACTCTTCTTCATTGTCATATCTTGCATGTGATAGCATGTTAGCAACCGGATTCGCCTTTCCTGCAATATGCTTTAATTCGGGGTTGAGAGACTTAATATATGCAATCCATCTTAGCATAGCAATGTCGGGTGTAGAGCAATTGGCAATTATGCCCAAGAGTGGAAGACAATCAGTTTCTACCACTACAGAAGCACCTATAAAGTATTCACGATCACACTTTAATGTTGTTACAACTCCCCACAATTCCCTTTTTACTTGTGCATACCTTCTTTGACGTTCATTGAGAACTTTTGCTCCAAAATGAATTGCATACATGTTACCTTCAAGATCCTCTTGGCCAATAGCCCATTCTATCCCAATGGGACTTATATCCACAATAAGGATGATGGGTTGACAATTTGAATAGTCAGCCCTTTTGAGAGTGGGGGCTAAAATTAATAGCTTCTTTAATTTGTGCATAGTGAGAGTATGCTCTTTATTCCAAGAGAATCTTTGGCCTTTTCTTAATAATTGATAAAGATTTTCAGCTACATGAGCAAAATGTGCTATCCATATGAGATAGAATACACATGCACCAAGAAATTTTCTCACCTCTAAAACATTTGTGCATTTTTCTTGCATTCTGCTAATGGCATCTATTTGTTGGAGGATCAGACTACAGAGATAGGTTTGAAAACAGAGTGGAGACATGTCAAGGAAGTTGTTGCTACGCTTGTGGCGAAGCATAGAAGAAGAGAAAGATTGCATGTCTCTAGCTTGCCCACTGTTACGAGCAAGACAATTGATGTATCCAGTAAGCCACCTACTTATGTGGCTAACCCTATGGCTGTACCTGCTATTGTTCCCTCTGTTAGGGAAGATGTCTTGGATGAATTGGTCAAAGGGATGCGGAATCTTCAATTGAAGGTTGCAAAATTGGATGAAAAAGGACAAGAGAAAAGGGGACGGGCAGCAGCCCCTAAACTTGGAAAAAGATGTATATGGTGTGATAGGTTGTAGCACGAGAGAAAGGATTGTGCTACCTATCAGGAGGCCTTGGCACGACAGCTTATCTTTTGGAAAGATGGCAAGATCCATGCACAAGAAACAGGATTTTCTCTTACTTTGAATTTTGGAAAGGGAGGTATGTAGAAGGTTGTTGGAAGACTTGGTTGTTCGAAATGCTTATGCGATGGTACATGCTTCTACTTTTGGTCTACAGTTGGATAGAATGCATGGCCAAGTGGTCCAAAGGCTGAAATATGGACACATGCTTTACATGCAGCTAAAAAGATAAAGGTCACTAATAGTGAAATGTCTCATGCAGGGCAAGACATTCATGGCATAACTGGTTGGGAATCACCGGTAGATGCATATTCAGTATATGCATATTTAGCAAAGGTACAAAACATGGATGTACTTGTGGAAGAAAAACGAAAAAGAGATGAAGATAATACAGGGACATATAAAAGAATGACAATAAGAGCTGTGGATCAGCCTAAAGCTGCAAATAAGCCACCTCCCAAGCATGTTATGGAAGAGGTCAGTCAGAAGCAAAAATAGGATAACAAACAAGAGGGCAAAAAGAAGGGCAATCAGCTAGGATATAAGTTGTAATCTGACATTGAGACAGCCACAAATCTTAAGAAGGTTCTTGAAGAACGGATCTTAAACAGTCAGGTGGAATTTACCTTAGAAGAGGTGCTTGGCATTGCCAAGCAAGAATTTCATGATGAGATCATTGACATAATTAAAAGGAAGCATCAGTTTCTTGGTGATACCACTAGTGCATTGCTGCAATTTGAAGAGGAAACTCGTTTGTTGGGTATTCGGGTTGAATATGAGCATGAAGTAAGTACAGGATTGTCTATGCAGGATGCTACTAATCAATGGACAGCATGTGGAAAAGAGAAGAAAGTGGCTGAAAATGCATTGTTTTATAGCAATATGAATGGTGGAGTAAGGCAAATGCAACAATATGGAGAAGAGACTCTAGGATTTGTTCCTCAAAGTCACTACATAAGAAATCATCGGGCTAGAGCTACCACTGAAACGGTAGTGAAAATAGGAGAACGTGAAACTCCTTGTGTTGGTGTACTTGACCATGGGTCTGAGATAAATGTCATTGAGCGGGGATTGTATGAAAATGGTGCATGTAGACACTGATCATGATTGGCAAATGAGGGCTACAATAGCTCTATGCTGCATGTCCTAATGTAAAAGTGATGATTGGTGATGTATAGGAAGAGCAATACTTCTTTGTGCAAGATAATTACTCATATGCAGTGATTTTGGGACAGCCCTATATTATAGGTGTGCATATGGAAACAAAGGTGTTTGATGATGGTTCTGCTTATGCAAGAGTCAGAAGCAAGGATGGGAGAAAAATAGTCCAATTTCTTACTGTTTGTGTTAATCATCCTAGAAATCGTGATACGCTTCGAGAGTCTCCTTTGGTTCCAAATGCAAGGGAATTCAAAGACCTAGATTTTCATTAAGCACTGCTGTAATGCGGGGCTATAGTAGTGATGTTCAGAGGTGTACTCGCCTCTTGATGAAATGAAGCATGTATTTACTATTGGTAATTCTCAGTTTACAGCAAACAGTTCATGTTAGTTTAAGCCTATGGAAGCTATGTGTAGGGCTGAATGCATATCTATGAAATGGGCTATTAAGAAACTGAGAGCATTGGGACTGTTAACTGAAAATGATGGCATTTCAGGCATCTTTTATGGGCTGAATATTACTGACACTACGGCTAAAATTTCAGCAACTGTACATGCAGAAAATGAGGTTGAAAACAGAGTGTTGTCGATATGTTCTTTGGATATGTATGATGTTATAGCATTGTTTGCTCAACATGAAGGGTTACAATGGGTTGAAGCACTTGTGGAGACAAATTACAAGACAGTTGACAAAAAAATGAAACCAATTGCTTTGCCACTTCCACTAGAGAGTGAGGGTATGTATGAAAAAATGTCAAGGTAGCCAAGCTTACGGGATCCTAAAGATATAGGTCATCAATTTACATCTGAAACATTACATGAATTGAAAGTTGGAGCAGAAGGGTTTCTTTTGCCTGCTGAGAGAGACTGTTTTATGCAGATGTTGGCTAGACATGGGAAGACATTTGCATTTCATCCAAATGAAATAGGTTGTGTGGATCCAAATGTTGTCTTTGCTATGGTCATATATACTATGCCACATGTACCATGGAACTTGAGGCATATTCCAGTGCCTAAAGCTTACTTGCTAAAGCTGATGGATTTGCTAAATGAAAAGATTCACTTGAAGATCTTGGAGCCTTCTTCAGCCTCATACTCAAAATTGGTTTATTGTGCCCAAAAAGAATGGGGTTTTGAGATTTATTCAAGACATGCAACCGGTCAATAAAGTGACCATAAGAAATGTGATGCAAGTCCTGTGGTTGATGAATTTGCAGAGGCTTTTGCATGTAGAGCGATCTATTCTTTGGGTGATCTTTACTCGGGTTATGATCAATTTCAGCTTGCAATTGAAAGCAAGGATATCACAACCATGAAGACTCCTTTGGGGTTAGTATGGATGTGTACTCTCCCACAGGGTGCAACAAACTCAGTGGTACACATGACAAATGCTATGAATAGGGTACTCAGGGATTTTATACCATAATTGACTATGCCCTTCTTGGATGATGTTCCAATCAAAGGGTGTGCAGTTGATGAAAATAATGAAGAGATGGATGCTCATGGATGCAGACAATTTGTTGCAGACCATATTGTGGATTGTGAGAGGATTTTTATACGTCTAGAAGAGGTGAATTTAACTCTTTCTGGACAAAAGTCTGTCTTTGGAGTTGAGGAGGTTTTGATTGTTAGGCATATGTGTAGGCCTTATGGGCGAAGGCCATCACCAACAAAAATAGATGGGATTGATAGAATGTGAGATGTATGCATGAATGTATCAGAGGTGCCTAGATTCTTGGGTGCATGTGTGTTCTATTTGATATGGATTCCTCACTTTGCACATGTAGCTCTTTATCAGCTTCTAAGGAAATGTCAGAAATTTCATTGGGAAAGGAAGCATCAGAAAGCAATAAAGAAATTGAAGCAACTCTTAAAATCGGCTCCTACATTAGGGAGTGGATGATGGAGGTCCAGAGGTCTGCTAAGGTCGCATGTACTTAAAATCTCTCTCCGTTGAAAGCCTCCTGACACCACGCCTTCTAGAAAGGTTGATTATTCACATGGAAAGCCTATCATTATTACTGTTGATACAAGCCCAATCGGGATTGGATGGGCAATTGGGCAAGATGATGAGGAAGGACAAAGATATGCAATTCGCTTTGGTGCTAAAGTATTGACTGAACGACAGAGAAGATATCCACAAGTAAAAAGAGAATTATGGGAAATTGTGACAGCCCTTAAATGTGATAAGGAGTATTTTATGGGTGCTCATGTAGTCATTGAGGCCGATTGTTTGCCAATATTGGGTATGATTACTAGTTATGCTACTCCGAACATTGCTAAGCTCCGATGAATTGCATACATCAAATCTTTGAGCCCTGAATTTCAGCATATTGCAGGAAGAGATAACCCAGTGGCAGACATGTTATCTCGAGCACGCTATGAGAATGAAGATGGGATGATGGATGAGGAGGAATAAGATGATTTTCTTATGGCTGAAAATGATGTTGCAAGAGTGAATTTAGCAATGCAAGGTGTTGCTACAGCATTAACATAAGCTTGGACAACAAAGAGAAGACACTTTAGATGTTTTGCATCTTGTGTAGAAGTGTTTCTGGAAGATAAATATGCAGGAGAGTAGCTGAGAATTGGTCAACATCTCAGTATATTAACAAAGAGAGATGAATGGTCAGATGAGGAGTTCAAGAAGATCAAGAGAAAAGCCTGTGGATTTTTCTTAAAAGATGGATACTTATGAAAACATGCTAAAAAGAAACAATCTATGCCATTGTGAGTTTTGTGCTTGCTCGTTAAAACTTGACTAATAAAGTGGAAGGGAGAGCTCTACGTACTAAGACGACAAATGCCATATGTACTTTTCTCTTAGAAGAGATCTTTTGTCGATATGGCTATGTGGAAAAAATTACAGCAAATAGGGGTGAGCTAGATGCAGATGAGGCTCATGATTTCTTTGCGCAGTTGGGGATAAAGCTTAAGGTCACCCACCTATTGTGAAGGCATTGGCAAAAGCATGTGGAGAGAAGGTAAAAGAGTGGCCACAATTGCTCCCTTATGCTTTGTGGGGTGACAGAACAACTGATAGTGCTGTTACAAGATATATGCTTGTAGAATTGATGTATGGTCAAAAACCTATCATGCCAATAGAAGAGATGATAGTCACATGGAGTGTGTTACCTTGGGAGGAGGAGTTGAATCGAGAGGAGTTGTTGGCCTTACGCATTAGACAGTTGGAAAGAAAGTCAAAAGACATAGAGGTAGCAACTACAAAGTTAAGGACATCAAGGATATAAAACAAGAAACAGTTTGACAAAAGAATAGACTGAGACCAAGAACCATACAAGATGGGGATTGGGTATTGGTTTATGATAGCAGTTTAGATAACCAGCATAGTGCCATACATAAAGTTTCCAAAAGATGGTTTGGACCCTATGTGGTAAGACAGGTGTTTGATAATGCTACTTATGCATTAAATGAGCTAAATGGGATAGCCATCAAACTTTCGGTAGCAGGGAAAAGAATCAAATTATTCAAAAGGCGGGAATCTACTACCTATGAGTTGCCAGAATTGGAAGAAAATAGTGGTCATGATACAGGGGCTAGCCAGGAAGATATGGAAGATGAAGAAGTAAAGGATATGATTGTAGAGGATGAGGAGGACTCAGAATCCGATGACAACTAGGATTTTGGCACATACCGGAGGATGTGCAGGTTCAGAGGGGGTGGATGTCGTGATGTTATGAGGACACAGTGTGAAAAAGTATGGAATGCATCATTATCCGACTTCTTATTAATCAAGAGAGTGAATGTAATTTGAGTCATTAGTATTAGTGTGAGTTGCATGGATTATCCAAAAATACTAGATTTTTGGATAATTTTAGCTTGTATTTGATATTATTTATTGTAAAATTTTGAAAAAGTTAAAAAAAACTTCTAGATTATGATGGCATGCAAAAAGCAAGTGGCTTTTTTAGCGAGTTAGGAGATTTTTCATAAAAAAGACAGATGGACGAAATCGCGCACGTCCCGATCGTTGTAAACAGGCTGAAAACTGCAAATTGAACTGAAAGAAAAAGGAGTGATCTGGGAGATCTATGAGCAGGTGTCATGTGTTTTTACCCCCCTTTCGAAGCCAAGGGAGCCATCAAATTTGGGTTCTGAGCAGCAGAGAAAGAGCTTATTTTTTTGATCCACGTTTTTGGTCTATGAAGGAGCTCAGGAGAACTAATGCCTAGAGATTGCTTCTGAGTAGTGCAAAGATTCCACGTTCTTTCAATACATATTGATTCAATTCATTGTGATTTGTTTTTGTAGTGTTTACTACTTGGGTATCCTCTATCTTCTCTTTCATCTCCTATCTCTACTTCCTTCTACTTCTGATCCCCGGTGGATTCAACCTTTCGACAAAAACCCCTCGGACAACACATGTTTTTAATGAGTTCATCCATTACATCATTTTTAGAAGGAACACAAGAAGAAAGAGTTGGTTGATTAGTCAAAGGAATAGGGGATTTTGAAGGTGGAACAAGCTCCATCAATGGAGTTGTTGAAGTTGAAGTAGATCCCAATCTTAGTTGCATCCACTCTCTTCGAGCAATCATGTTAATTGCATCAGTAACATATGTCCATGTAGTCTTGACTCCTGATTTGGAGGTAGCATCTTCTAGGTGATTAGCAAGCTTCTCTTGCAAAATGGGATTTGCAGCCTTAAGGAATAATTCAATCTTCTGACCTTCCATACTTTGTTGGTCGTCAGCATCAAGTTGTCCAAATTTACTTTCAAACTCATAGTATAGAGCTGTTGCAGCTAAACTTTTGTTGGGTTTTTCAACCCATTCAGTGAAACTTTTCTTCGTCATTAGGCCAGAGTCTTCCAAGAATAATTCTTCGCGGAGGGCTTTTTTGAATGCAGCCCAATCCGCATCTTGTTGAAAAAGACAATGGATTCTTTCTTGAAGACCATGCTTGGCTAATCTAGCAAAATAACGGCTCCATTCATGTTGTGGTACACCAAAGAAGAGCATTTTTTCAACATATAAGCGAATAAAAACAGAGATATTTTGGCCATTAAATTGTTTTAATTCACGCCCAACTTCCTCTAGGGCCTTAATAACTGTGGAATCAATCTTCTCTTCATCTTGCCTTTGGTGTTGTTGTTGTAACATTTGGATTTGTTGTTGCTGAGTCTGCTGCAGTATGCGCACCAATTGTTATAGAGTATCTCTTGAAGAATCCCCCATCTTGGAGTTCTCTTACACCGACCTTCACGTCGAGTGCACCAATGTCGTAGCGCGTAGGATTGAAGGTCACCATAGGGGTTTGGCAAGAGAAGAATGTATGGGGATTCAAGAGCTTTTACTTCGAAGATGGTAGAGATAAGAGAAGGATTGAAGGTTTCAAGCCAAGTTCTTGAAGATAAGAGACGGCAAGGTGTAGGTAGATTCAAGGAGAGGAGTAGATGGAAGAGAGGGGCTTTGAAGAGATTGAAGATGTAGAAGAATACTCCCAAAAAGAATTAGAAAATATAGAAGAATACTAACAGAGATGAATCCTGTTAGTTTCTTTCAGCATTATGAGAAAATATAACTCTAATAGACAAAAACGTGTACAAAATAATACCTTCCTCTATGTTGCTCAGATCGCCAATCTAATGCTTCCAATGGCTCTGAAAGAGGGGTTAAATACCAGGACACCTGGCCAGAATCCTGCCAGATCACTCCTTCATCTCCCACTTTCGGAGTGTTGTTCACCTGAAAACAGCGAAGGTAGATGCTAAATAAGTGTTTGGCACATTTAGAAGGCTTCTAAAACAAGTTTGGCCCATGAAAAACTAGCAATGGATGTCATGGAGCATGCAATCCAAGGTGATCAATGAGTGCTTTTGGTGCGCAGATCGGACGCAGTATGCTCACGTAGTGAATCCCGAAAGGTCCCCAAGAACAATGAACTCTACCTTTTTGCACAAAAAACAATGTAAAAGCATGAACGACAAGAAGCAAGAGACAAATTGGGTTCAATCTCCCCCCATGCCTTGTGTGAGCGCTTCGCAAAGCATGTATTTAATGTATATTTCAATCTTCATGCTCAATAATAGCCCAATTTACAAAAATATGACAAGCTTTTAGCTTTTGAGTTTGCTTTCTACAAAAATAGGAAAATAAAGCTAATGGACGGTGCCCATAGAGTCTGGCACGCCCAATCTCAATGTCCAAATAGAAATAACATATCCGTGCGCATAGGCGCATACAAAATAATAATCAATAATCAATGTCTCAATAGACATAACAAAATATAGGCGTGGCGCCTATCAAAATATAATCCAAAGGTCGAATACTCGCTAGACTCCAATGCTTTCTTCCGCCACTACTGCTATCTCTACACATCAACTGAAGCATTCACAATCGTTAGTAAAATAATACAATTAAACCGACAAAAGTGAATACCTAGCAGTCTTCAGCTACATAAATAAATCAACTGGTTAGAAATAAATCCTAACCTTAATTTATTACGAGTGCGCACTCTAAACTCATAAACGTTTATTAATTTAATATGCATTTTGCGGAATCACCCGCTATGGAATCACCCATGTACACACTAAATTAATGAACGCCCGAAAAGGACAGGCGTCCCCATCAACTTCTCGCACAAAGAATCCTCTTTGTGTATGAGCCCCGGTCATCTAAGTTTACGGAATCCACCGTAAAACCTCACGGAATCCACCATGGAATATGCCTCCTGGCATCAGCTTTCCATTGATGTGTAGACACTATGTGGTTCTTTTGAATGCAATTAAGTAGATTGAAACCACAAGATCAAGTAGAGATGCAAGTAAACTCAATATTTTGTAAGATTTGGATACATACTCTACAAGCAAGTTATGAGTTAATGTGTATCAGCCATGCATGCATCTAATACAATGGATGTATTCAAGAATTCAAACTCACACAAGATTACAAAATGAAGCTTGCTTTGATTTTTTTGAAAGAGGAAAATTCCTACTCTAATCTACTTACTACTCCATGTCATCAAGTTGGCTACCTCTTGCCTTGGGCTTCATACTAAAGTTGTGTTGTTTCAAAAGGAGACATTGTCTCTTCAAAAAGCAAGAATGCTCAATCATTTCGGCTTGGTCGACTTCTTAATCTACCACTATGGATTTCCTAATCTAGCAATGTATGTTTAGGATTCGCCATGCCTTCTCTAATAGGAGAGTGAGATTCAATCATTTTGAGTAGTCACAGCCTCCTATTCTTATAAACCATGAGTGTGAGCTCCCATACAATAAAGGATTTTGTCCTTCAACACTGGAGCCAAATATCTCTTTTTGGGGTCAACACAAACCTATGCTTAAAAATGATGCAAAATTTAAGGTCCAAGAGGATAACCAATATCCTTTGTAGATTTTAAAGTTGAATGTATGCTTCTATCACCCTTTCTTCTAGAAGAGATAAGGCTTTGATCCATGGAGCTCACTTACCAACCAACCAATGCAAAAATGTGGTTATAACTAAACCTATTTTTTAGAAGTTCAAATGGATGAATAACTTAATGTCAACTAGAGATGATTGTAGTTTGTCCCATCAATGGATCTAAAGCATTCCTTTAAATGCCTCATTGTATTGAGTACCTACTTTGGGTAGAAACCAATAGCCAAAAAGGCCTTTTTAAAAGGACGGTTTGCAATCCAACAAATTCTTAGATTTCCATTATAGCTATAACTAGGTTATACAACAAAATGTATATTGCATAGCAACACTTTTTAAGTATGTAAATTAATAGGTATCAAATTTTGTGACATTTTTAATTTGTAACCCCAAAAAAATTTATGCTAAAACTTTCCAAGTGCTAACACTTGTAGAACATAGTGGTTCGAGTCATGCAACAATGGATTTTAGAAGTGCTTTTAAATGCTAATGAAGAATAGTAAGTTGGCTTCAAGGAGTGGTTAGAAAAGTGGATGATGTCTATGTGTACATTGTGTAAGCATCAAGTTGACAATGAAGAAAAACATCAAAAGTGCTAATGACAAAGAAAATTCTTCAACATGTAAAAAGAAGAATGGGGAGCTTGATATAGAATTGTTTACGAAAGCCTAAAGAAATCAAGGTACTTTGTTTGAGGTCTATGCTCTTTGTGAATACATGTTATTTAAGAATTTTAATTATTTGTAGGTTGTCTATATGAGATGTGTGTTGTTCATTTTGCATGTTTCATAAGGAATTGCAGGTGTGGATGTGCAAGGTCATGTGTATATCACACCAAATGTGTGCAAAGTAAGTGCATGCGATTCGTGCAAGGGGCATACATGAAGAGATCATGTTTAAATGTAATGAATGTTATTGATCAAATGCCTATAGAGAAAGATGTTGATCCTGCACATGAATGTATATCAAGGGTATGACAGTCTTTGAGGAGGCTATGGATAACATGATGGACACTTTGGGCACAACATTATGCCTAAATAAGTGGATGTAGACCCCTTGGAGGGATGAAAAGAGAGCAATGAAAAAGAAGAGCATATTTGACATATCTCAAATGAACCTTTGTCCATTGGATGTTTTTATGCTTATCAAATCACTTTGTCTCAACTATCTAGGGAGTTGTTGCCAAATGACATTGCATGCTGGAGTCTTGTGTAGAAGCAAAGAAAGTTGTCCACCATCGGAATTGTTATTGAGGGAATGATTCTCATATTCCAATGGATCATATTACACAAGCCAAAAAAAAACATAATCTGTGTATCTTGATTTAGTTCACTAAACACAAATCCAGGATGTGAATTGTGTAAGAAGAAATATCTACGTAGCAACGTTATGGTGTTCCCACTTATGGGTATCCAAATAATGTAATGGGAACATATAGTCTCATTGTGCTTACACTAGAAATATGCAGATTCCACTTTGGAGGGAAGACCCAGAAAATGCTTTACCCCATGAAAGATATAAAAGGCTTTACCCACTTTGGAGGGAAGACCCACAAAAGGCTTTATCCAATGAAGGACAAAAAATTTCACAACTTAGATGGGCAATTGTTAACTTTCTAGCTAGAGATATGTGAAGGTGGTCTCTCCTTTGGTTGGTTAATAGACCAAGGCTCGTTTGTGATTGGGTGAGAGAGAGAAAGAGAACCTAAATCCTAGCATGAAGATAAGGTTTGAGGAGGAAAGGACCCACAAGAATAAAGGAACGGGGGGGGGGGGGGGGGGGGGGGGGGGGGGGGGGTGTGATTATACCAAAAGAAGCTCCTTTAAAGCACACTTAATAATATCGAAACGAGAAGGATGATGATTTATGGCTTTTTGTAAAGGAAGTAAACGCTTGGGGGAGTCAGGATAGGAAATGCTTTCACGAAAGGCTTTGTTTAATTAAGGAGGCCATTGTGGGGCGGTTCCATTGCATGATTGAAGAAGACAAAGGCTAGAGAACGTGTGCGTGTGTGTGTGTGTAGATTCAGCCTTCCGGTAAAGAAAAATAGTAGTGGTAATAATAATAATACGAAATGCAAGCTGGGTTCTCTTTATCAATGCCTTTTTTCAAAGGTACAACACGATTATATTTAGAAAGGGAAATTTGTGATGAACGACTTATTACCATGTAATAAAGGGTTTTTTTTTGGGGGAGTTTGCTTGTCTTTTTGTTTCTTTTGTTGAATTTAAAATATTGTCACGATGACTGTTCGGACTTTTATGGATTTATGAGTGTCGAGTGTAATATGGAATTAGCGTTGCTGCCTGGAAATTGAGCTCAGCACAAAGAAGGCACGTTTGTCCAGTGCAGCCAGCCTCTGCCCTCATTGGTTGCTGCGTCTATTCGCCTGTCATCTTTTTCAAGGCTCGGTTTTGTGTTGAGAAATGGACGGGGACCCCCCCTCTCTCTCTCTCTCTCTGTCTCTCTGTGCGTGTCCGGCCTTTTCCCAACCTTTGATTGCAAATTTAAGTCTAAATTTCCTGCCCCCTCCCCCCCCCCCTTTGAATCACACGGCAACACGAAACTCTGATAGCAGCAAATTCAAGGTCTTCTGTATTTTGTTGTTATTCAGATGATTTCCGCTCTTTCACTCACAGACGATCTCCTCTCTTCTCTCTCTCTGTGGATTTGTTCCGGGACTGCCGTCCCTTTCACTGCTCTTATTCATTTTAATTTTAAAATATATAATATACAGAAAGAAAAGCGATTTATTATCAACTAATTCAGCACATGAAAGGGCCAAAAACCTTTGTAGGCGTCACTTCCTCCTTTGGTTTGCCAAAAACACAACACAAAAGCAACAAAGAGCATTAGAAATAAACCGCAAAAATAGACCTGCGCGAGTAGTGGTGGGTTTTCCACTTGCTATTAGTTTAGTCAATAGGAAAAACCAGATATAGCGACGTTCTTTAAAAATATATATAGGTTGCTCCCGTCAATGAGGTTGAACTTTGAAGATGGCCCCTGATTTAAGCAAAATAAATAATAATATCAATAATAGGCCTCGTGCTCTCAAAGGCCTTTCTTTTTCGGGGGGGCGTGCTTCCCAATTTCGGAACACCTTGACTGACTCAAACACTAAAGTTACAACAAACCATAGTTGACAAATAAACCATAGTTTCACAGGCAAGGCAACACTAAATAAATGGGCCCTGCTGCCCTATGTCACACCCTTCTAGTCCTCTACTATGTGTGCCATGCTTGCTCCTCCCCCCACCCCTGCCTTTGTTTCCAAGGCTTGCTGGGATACCTTTCCCTTCTTTGAAAAGAATGGAGAATTCTGCCACCCTTTTCTAGTCAATGTGTCTATATAATCCATTAAAGTGGTTTCCACTTCACATAAATATATGGGTCACCATGCCCTCCAACCACCATTTTCTCTCGCCTCTGTACCCCCCCCCCCTTCTCTCGTGGGGGCTATGCTTCATCAAGACAAGTAGAGCATATATGCTATATTCCATTGGGAGACAGGAGAGTCTATTAAGAAATTCTGATCGGATCTGTTTAGCTTATTGCTCCGTTAGCCTCGAAATTTATAAGAGGATTTATTAGGTGGCTGGGGCAAGCTCCACAATGGGAGGAACAAAAGGGTTGAGAGGGGTAAAATTTTTGACTCAGTTCCTGGCTACTGTAGGACGATGTCAAAATATCATTTTTATCTTCGTTGGATCAGCTTTTCAAGTATGATCCCGGGCATCTTTGTTTCGCACTGGCAGCAGGGTAGGATTGTGGACCAGGAATATTTTGTGTATTAAACAAGTTAAGCAACACATTGCTGAGAATCCCTCACCATGATGCTAGGTTAGACGTGCAGTGCAAATCTCAAACCCTTCAAGAGGAGTCGTGGATGATGCCCTTTCGCCATCATTGGTGATGATCCTGAACTAGTGCCTAAAGACAGCACCTTGTATGGTAAAACCATAGGCTCCTCAACCTGCTCAGCTTACTAAAGATGTAACACCTACAACATAGACACAGCCGTTCACTAAATTGAATTCTCTTCAACATGCAGCTGCAGTTCAGATGGCGGCACCGAAAGAGACGTATCAGCATTAAGGGAACGGATCAGCTTGAGACATTACTTGAGCTCTTGCAGCTTAAAGTCAAATGTCAAATAAGTATGCCACGAATTCCCGAGTAGAGAGATCAACATCGTGTGTCCGCTTGAGACATTGCTAAAGCTCATGCAGCTCAAAGTGAAGTCAAATAATGAGTGCATGAATTCCATAGTAAATCGTTCAAAATAAGCCAAAGAGACACTGATGCTAGCAGGGGAACTTCAGCCACTTATTAAATCCTGAGACAGTGAGCTGAATGTCAGAAATGCGATCAGATATTGGTAGTCACAGCAGCCCAAATCTCAGGCAGGGCTGCAATGTCAAACGTAATGATACTTGCCACTTTAACCGCGACACCCTGAGATTAATAGCCACAGCAGCCCAAATGCTCATGCAGTAACCAGTGGGCACACTACTTTCTGGGGCCACATTGTCAAACATAGTGCAACTTTGCAAACACGAGAAGAAGTTTAGAGCCCAGGGGTCTTACTGAAACTACCCAACAAACAGGCTGGATAAAAAATCTAGTAAAGTGACAGATAATACTTGAATCTTGATAAAATGTTTGGCTGAAAATTCTGAAGCTAATGACATGATACAAAGAAGGGAACATAATCCACAACATCTTAGGTTGTGGGATGAAAGATTCCAAAAGAGCCACGACTTGGCAAACTGATTCAATAAACCCTCCTCTCTGTACATGGCACCCAAGCCAGAAAAAAAAACACCAAGTGTGGACTTTCACACTTTTTTGGCGAGATCCCTTCCAAACACCATAGCCTACATAATTGTCGATCCAAGCTAAGTCTCTTCCAATTTAGGGAGGATGAGGAACTCTATGGCAATCTACTAACCTCACACACATGGCTAGTTCAGCACCACCAAGACCACCAATTAAGCTTCCAGGGCACTCCAACTTGTTTCGCTCAAAAGCAAGGTGCCTGTAAGCCTCTTAAGACTATCAAGCAAGGTGCCCTTCACCCTCTTAAGACTCTTGTACACCATTACCATCGTTGTCATCATCCTCACCATCCTCAATGTCTTCCTCTTCATCATCATCATTGTGGTCATCACCGTCATCCCCAGCCACATATTGCTGTGCATCAGCTGCATCATTGTCCTCCCTGTCTTCCCAGTCCACCACAGGAGAGCAGTCATACTTGTGCCTAATTTTCCAGTCGAGCGCTTGGCAAGCCCTAGAGCAGTAATTTACAGTCCCACAAGCAGAACACCTTCGGAATTCATGCCTCCGGGTTTCTGGCCTGCCACAGTTGGCATGTGAGCAGAGCCGGAGACCAGCTGCAGGGGGGTGAAGGGCGAACCAATCTACCAAAAACTTGTTGGCTATGTGGAGCTTAGCAGGAGGCACATTACAGCCGAAATCGCTGAGCAAGGAGCAGGCACCTCCATGGAGAAGCCTGTACACAGGATGTTGCAAGGGCAATCCTTCGTTGTTAGACCCTACTTGATAATGAGCTGCAAAAGCAACCATTCCTCTTTGGGCAGCTGCTTCTAGCTTAGTCATAGCTGATCTGTAATGCAAGTGCTGATGAAAGCATCTCCCTCCATTGCTTTGAACGAGCTGAAGAGCTGTTTGGACAAAGGCCCTCGGAGATGCTGCCACTGCGGCAGCCGCTTCTCTAGCATTGGCTTCAAGTAGAAGCCGGCGACCCTCAGGCACATTCTTTGGCACACCATAACCATCTTGCAGACAATGGCCTAGCTCACGCATAGCATCCACATGCCCCAAGGCAGCTGCTTTAGCACAGAGCGATGCACCATTCTTGAGATTCTTATCTTTCCGTGAGCCTCCACTGCCATTGAACTGGATAATGGCCATGGAGTGCAGGGCAGCAGCATGTGATGCAATGGCTGCCTCGGCCATGAGTGAGGCTCCAGCCTCCCTATCTTGGAAACAGTAGAAGCGAATCTGCAAAAGGGAACAGAGGAATCAATTGACGGTCAGGCAAATTGCAAAGGGGAGTGAGAGACGATTACATGAATGGATCTGAACTAGGGCCAGGAGACCAAAGGCGCACAGAGATTACCACAAGACGGCACAGAGGATGCACAACATGTGAAAGGATATATGAGCAGTCGAACAAGCAGGCTGTCATTACGAAGGGTGCAGCAGCATGGGATGCACGAAAGGCAGTCAACCACAACCAAGTGAAGCAATTTGCAAGCTCACCATGCCCAGTGTATAAGCAGCCTCTGCGTTGCCGGCCTGCGCGCACTGCCTCAGAAATCTGTGAGCTCCATCAGACCATCCCTTCGCCCTCAAGCCGAGGGCCGAGACCGACACATTGCCAAGCACAAGCTTATGGGTCCCTGCAGCGCACATCCTCTTGCTCCTGCACACCCAAGCCCAAGATTCCATTAGACCATCTGCTGAGAGGAACCCTGAATCGTTCTTGTGCTGTTGAGACAGCTATATACACCTATTTTGAGGTCAGAGAAGGGGGGGACTTACGCTAGCATGGCGTTGATGAGGTCTGCGGGGCAGGAGGCGGAGGAGCTGAGGGAGACCATGACGGAGATGAGGAGCTCGTCATGGAAGGAGTCCAAACTAACGCAAGAAGATGATGAAGGAGAAGAAACAGAAGATGATGGCGATGGCGATGATGATAATGATGGTGATGGGGCAGGGGAAGCAGAAGGTGGGTGGGAGAGCTTCCTGCGTTTATGAAGGCATTTAGGCTTGATGAAGAAGGTGATGCCGTCGGAAGGGGAGGGGTACGAAGCTCTGCGAGTGCGCATTTTGTGTGTGCGGGAAGGGGGGTTGGAGAGGGGAAAGTGTTTGTGGAAGCTCTCTCACAACGCAGGCACCGAGAGAGAGACACAGAGGAAGAAAGACGGGGAAGCAGTGGATATGGAAAGAGTCAAATAGAGAGGAAGACGAAGAAGAAGAGGAAGTGGAAGAAAAGGGGAGAAGAGGAAGGCACGTAGTCGGCCCATAGCCAGAAGAAAAAGAAGGTAGAGAGGGAGAGGAGGAGACCAAAGCAAAGCTTTCCTTTTGTTGGGTTGTTTGTTTCTTTGTTTGTTTCTTTCTTCTCTACTTCTGTGTGTGTGTGTGTGTGTGTGTGTCTCTCTCTCTCTCTCCTCCGCTTCTTCTAGTAGCTCTTCCCTGCTGTCTGCCCTTTTCTTTTAATTTTCGTAAATAGATGAATCTCTCCCTACAAAGCCGTTTCATTTTTTTTCCAAAATTTACTTATCCATTTTCTTTTTAAAAAATAATTATCCAATTTACCCTTTCTATTTCACACTGGCGCCCTTTCCTCTTGTTGGATTTTTTTGCGCTCGTGGATGTACACACCCTACTCGCGGTGAATATAAATGGTGGGCCAAAAAAAACTTTTTCCACGCAGCGAAAAACCAGGAAGGGAGTCGGCGGAGGATTTTTATTTAGGAGGGGGTATTTTTATTTTACGATGTGAAATCCTTTTTGCTTATTCGGTGGCGCCTAACGGAACGGGGGCGGCCCACGGGGAAGGGAGATGCTTCTGTTCTCTTCTGCGCTGCTATTAACGGCGTTCTAACGGCCCGCTTAACGGCGTACATCAGGCAGGCAGTCAGTCAGAGAGAGAGAGAGAGAGAGAGGAGGTCAGTCGGTCAGCCTCGTTGACCGCTCGTAACTCGCGCCCTCTCCTGCTCACATGATTCGCCGACTAGGCAGGCCAGCAGGCACACGCAGGCCCTTTCCTTTTCACAAATTCACACGCCACGCACCCACCCAACCCTAATACATTTAATTACCCCCCCCCCCCCCACACACACACACACACACTCTGTCACACACAAAAAGCCCTGTTTCCTTTCCTTTTCCCGTCCTCCCCCCTCCCCTCCCCCAAAGAAACATCTCAAACACTGTGCTTTGTGCCTATCGCCCCTCCCCACCTAGCCCCTTGGACACTCAACATGCACATGTTCACACAAGAAGGGGTATCTTTACGCGCAGCCGAATCCAAACCATCGCTTAATTGCCATGTTGCACCCGCATCACTTGTCACAACAAACCGAGATTTAATGTCAAACGAATTGCAAAAAATCTCCAAATACCCCTCCAATAAGAAAGCTTAAAACCTTCAACCTTACGAAAATTTCACTCCAAAAAATGGTTAATACGTGTAATTTGCTTCAAAAATCCTTCCAAAGGTCTAGGTTAAATGTCTTTGTATCGACTACCAAAAGAAGGGTATCTTGTATGTACCTACAAAAGACCTTGCATCTTAGTAGCATGAGAATGAAAGCGTTCACACATGAAGGTTCCTTATGCCAATCTAATAGGTTCACACATACATATGCATCTCCCATGTAGCGCTATTGAAAACCTTGCATCTAGAACAAAATTATGTCTCCTTATCAAAGCGAAATTTCAAGTAACTTCTCTAGCTTTACCAAGAGTCATTCTAACTAGTGACCAAAACGTTCTTACTCAAGTTTATGGACTGTAAGTATCTATAAAATGCAATTAAAACGACTTCTTTGGTTTTGTTCTTCTGCATGTGGTTGTTTTCTTTTCAAGCCCGTAAATAAACTTGAGTAAGTATCTATAAAATGCAATTAAAACGACTTCCTTGGTTTTGTTCTTCTGCATGTGGTTGTTTTCTTTTCAAGCCCGTAAATAAACTTGAGCAAGTATCTATAAAATGCAATTAAAATGACTTCCTTGGTTTTGTTCTTCTGCATGTGGTTGTTTTCTTTTCAAGCCCGTAAAACCAAGCAACCATCATGTTTTCAAAGGTTTTCACAAGGTGAGTTAGCAAAAAAGGTAGCCCTACTCCTCCAACATTGTCTTATGCAAATTTTTGTAAAGTGGGATGAAGGTTAGGTTGTGCGACATGCTAGCATGGGGAGTAGGGGAGGGTTAATCCCACCATCATCCTATCCTACGAGGTAGTGGTGAGGGTAGTGGACATTTCTTCCCATCAATAGCATGCAACTAGCCTTGACAAAAAAACGGGGTGCCAGCAAAGAGTTTGAAGTACCAATAAAACAACTTCTCGTGTAGTACATAAAGATTCTCACTATAAATCTAACGGGCTAACAGTGTTTTCATGTTGCCATTAATTGGTTATAAACTATTCATCAAAAAATATTAACAAATCGACTTCTCATACAACACATTGAGATTCTCACTACAAATCTAATAGACTAACAAGATTTTTTTAATGTTGCCATTATAGCTTACAAAATCAATTGTAAACAATGCCCCCTAACTACCCCCACAACCAGAATGTGATAGCAATCATCCCTAATGTATAATAAGGCTCTTAAACTTCCCCCATTTGCACCTGGTGTGACTTGTGTAAGGCAAGTTTCCCAACACAAATACACAAGGCTCAGGGACATCACTTGTTAGAAAACATAGCGTACTATGATGTGACCAATGGAAGGGAATCTCAACTCTCAAAACTTGCGTATGACTACTAAATCATCCATAATAATAATAGAATATTGGCAACAATAAGTACTCATGTCAACATTCATGTTCTGGGTTTATGAGTCACAAGCCTCTGCTTGTGACCTTCTAGTTGAGATTTCTTCTAGGGTTAGGTCCGACTAGATTACAAAAATATAATATTAACAATATAATCATTATCTAGCAAATAGCTCAACTTATAAGCCAAGAGTTCAAGGCTTACTTTTTGGCCTCATATGTGAAGGAGATGTGCTCCCCAAATAGGGAATGTCACTTGTCTTGTGGGGTAAAAACCTTTATAAAGGATGCTATGAGAAAAATTCCCATAGCCCTAACATCCACCACATGTCTCCTAGGGGGGGGATCAAGTATTCACATCCTAGCTATCTTAATCTTCTACCCAAGGGCAACATTACTTACATTTTGGGCTAGCCAAAGAGGTATTTCATGTGTTAGATTAGATGAAGGATTAGTAGAAATATACAAAACAGTCATGGATGACCCCACCCTTGCCATTATTTTGCAAACATACTTTTCATCTACATCAATTTTGTGCATGTCTATTTCTTTCTAAGTCTATGCTTTTTGCAAAAGTATGCAACAAGAAAGTAGATTTTTAAGAGTTGTACTCAACCAAGTGCATGGTTGATTCCCCTAGTAGTTGTGAGTGAAACCCTCATTAATAACAAGTTTTGCATGAAAAGGCAAAATAAAAGAGAGATGTGGAGAGATTCTCATCAACACTTAACCATGCATCATGAACAAGGCCTTCTAGGAGGAGGTTAAATAGAACTAGCTTTTGTCACCTAAATTCAATTAAGATGAGAAATAATAAAATTAATGGAGCAAGTCGTAAGAGGTTGTAGCTATAAGAGAAGGGTTGCACCACTAACTCTTTGGCAAGTCTCTTTATCAAATGACTTGAATGGATAAAACAATACATATTTATTCAAATCCTACTAGTTTGCTAGTTCCACAAGATGTTTGTAGCAACCTCCTTTCGCAATGGTTGTGAGAGTTGGGAAATCTTAGATTTTTCAATGGTTGGGTTTATTTTTCTAGTAAACCTAAAAACTTGAGAGAAGGGTGCAAATGGAAAAGAAGAATGGTAAATTGGCCTCAAATTTTATGTAGAGAGAGAATGGGTGTAGTTTTCTTAGCTCTTCATGAACACTTTGCCATTATATCGTTTTCACATGAACCATATGCATGTCGGACCTATACACATATACCTTCACCGCTATCACAATTTTTAATATATGTTATCTACCAATACATTACCATTTCACAAACGTGCTTTGCATTAGGTTAAATGTAAATAGATGAGACATTTGGTGGCCTTCCTAACTCCAACAAAATATTTCCCTTCCCAACTAAATAGTTGCCAACACATTACCTTTTTTTTCTTTATGATTTCATTGTCCCTTAAAAGGCACACACTGTTTCTTTATTGAACTCACCTCATTATTATGTCTACATTGGGTGAAACTCATTTATGGCCTTCAATTCTTTGGAACATTGAGCAATTTGTTAATTCAAATAACACTTATAGATGCAACAATCCTCGAAGATGGTCAATCTAAGGCATGATCCTAAACATGCTACTGGCTATGAGGATTTCCACGATAGAGTCCCAAATTTATGATCTACAAAGTTTCCACCCCTCCACTTTCTGTTGAAATTGCCAAGGTGCATGAGATAAATATAATGAGGGCATAGACCATTATATTTAAAATGCTAAACTTGTTTAATATCGCATGCCTTATCTAGATCCTATCAACCTTTTCAATCTCTCATTGTATGAAGTCCATACCTTGATTTTTCAAACCTTGAAGGTATTTGAAAAGAACTCATTTAAGCTTTCTACTTTTGCATGTCCTACGGAGAGACTAAGGAAGTGACAACTTTAGAAGGTGAATCAAAGGATATCCTTAAGATTTTTATTTAGCTTAGAGTGTTTTCAACAAAGATTGTCCTTTGACTATTACAACATAAGCCATTGTCTTGGTTATAGGATTGAAAAAAGTGGTTAATCATCAACTTCAAAGAGTTTCAAGCTTATGCTCTTCTATGATGAGAATCTCGAGGAATTTTGAAAAATTACACTTAAATAAGTCAAAAATACAAGGCAACAATATACACATGAAGATCAAGACCATTGAACTCCATCATACATTGAATGGAAGTTGGAAACAAGAATCTTATATAGCAATGTTTAGCATAACATTATAATATGTGAGCAAGTGTTATGTCCATTCTTTTATTCTAAACATAAGAAAGTAAGTATTGTACTAAAGTCCATAAAATTTAAAGGGAGCAATAATGAAAGAGGGAAAACACAGAGAGGTCAATAGTATTGAATGAAAAACTAGGTGAAGAAGAAGAGAAAATAAGACCTAGATATAAGAGCAATGAATGAAAATGAGGTAAAAGAACATGCGAGAATGTTTGCAAAACCACCCTATTGATGAGTGATTCCTAAGCAAAGTTTATATTTCCATTGATCCAACAAAATATTGTCATGCAAGGCATTCATAGATTTTTTTTAAAGTAGCAGCTAAATAAAGGAGGTGTGGCATCTATAATTCTAGCCTTTGAAGGACTAAAAAATCAATGCACAACTAAAGCTTGGAGTTAAATCTAATCAATAAGCTAGTTGCCAAATATTTCTAGTGATATGAAATGTAACTTGTTTTTGTTAAAGTGGACTTGTTGGTTAAACACAAATCTTTCCTAGTTAGAATGCACGTGAGCACACCACATGCGCGCACTCACTTCACACAACACACATGCACTCACTTCACACAACACATGCACATATGCACACACACACGCACGCACATGTGTGTGCACCTCTCTCTCTCTCTCTCTCTCTCTCTCTCTCTCTCTCTCTCTCTCTCTCTCTCTCTCTCTCTCTCTCTCTCTCTCTCTCTCTCTCTCTCTCTCTCTCTCTCTCTCTCTCTCTCTCTCTCTCTCTCTCTCTCTCTCTCTCTCTCTCTCTCACAAAATGTGAGAATGAAATTTATTCTTGTTTCTAAGCTTTGACTTCAAGAGGTTCCCTTCCTTGCCTTGAAAAGTTACCACTCCTCCTCTCCCCCTTCCCTTTACTCTCCCTCCTCCTTCCATGATCATCCCCCTTCCCTACCTCACTATGCAATCGACACAAAGGGATTCCTTCCATGTTGCTCATCCTTAAAACTAAAAACTTCATCCAACCATAGATCCACCACTATACCTTACATCTAAAGGACACTTCTCTAGATGTATGTGACATGAATTTTGGATGTCCTAAGCCAACTACCCATGCAAGGATTTGATTTCTCACATATGGTTCGTTAGTGCAAGCTTATAGCACAATGTGCTGACTATCACGTAATAAGTGATAATATTGACATGTTAAACATAAATGAGAGTGTAGGTTAGTATTAATAAATTCAAGCTTAGGGCATGATGTGCTAACTATAATGTAATAAGTGGTAACTTTTACATGGTAGACCTATGTGAAAGTGTAAGTTAGGTAGGATTGTTAAACTCATAAATGTTTGAAAGAACCACAAAAAAACTTTGATAAAGTTTTTTTTAATGCAATTGATTTGGATTTTGCCTAATTCATCTTTATTTATATCATACTAAAGAACTAATTCTATATTGACTTTGGTCTTACTAGAATCTTGCATGAGGCCAAATCAAATCTTAAGTTGTGCAAGCATTTTTGTCTAATAATTATGCTCTAAGTATAGAAATGATTGTTTGTTGTTATGCTTTCCCTTTCATGAATTGTTTAATGGAAAAAGTAGTAAATGAAGTAAGAAAAATATGTATTAGCATATATCAAGTTGTCAAGAAGAAGTAGAGAATCCAATCTCAAACATTGGGCTTACATTTGTGGTTGCCTTTGATGTTGAATATGATGCTATATTCCCTATATTCATTTGCAACTTTATTTAAACTTTATTCTTTTAATTTCCAACCTAATAAATCTGACAAAGATATTGAATTTTTCTTTATATGAAGCTAGCTTTCCTTGCATATGCAAAGCAAAATATCTGTTGTGTATCACCACATATGAGTAATCATGTGCTTACTACATATCATTATTGAAGCATGCTATAGAATATTAAGCTAGGTATCTCAAAAGTTACATGAAATGAAAAGACAATCCTTTCTTCTTCTAATCATGTCCAACATAGTGCATCCTTGTTCCCCATGGAAAACTTTCAATGAAATGTAGCTTTCTACTCACGTGTGTGTGTGTGCGTCTCTCTCTCTCTCTCTCTCTCTCTCTCTCTCTCTCTCTCTCTCTCTCTCTCTCTAAATTGAGTCAAAATTTACATCCTTTTGTTGATGTGGCATTTAAAAGTAGATATATTTGATTGTATTGAAGGCAAATTTTACTATTTCAACTCACATGATAATCATTCTTTGAGAAATTGATGGGTGCATTTGAGTCTTGAAATGCATTCTAAAAATAGAAGCCTCATTGGCTCTTGCACATAACAATGTGGCTAGGTGCACCAAATTATGCCATTTTTTAAATGTTACTCATTGTTGCCTTATTTTAACCTAAAGAGCATATGTGTGTCTGCACATGTGTGTGTGTCTATGACAAACTTTGAAAAACAACCTAGCCTTAATATTTCACATTTTGTGTACATGCTATAAACACACAATAACTTCAAAAAATCCACTTTGAAAGAGAAATCTTCTTAGGGTAAACGTATAATAATCTTTCCACCTTGATATTCTCCTTGGCCTAATTGTCTCCTAGACCCATCCAACAAAATCATGGTTGGAACCAAGATTTGTTGGTATAATTGTGATTGTAACCACTATCTTGCTCAAGGAAAAACAATCAGATGAGAAAGATGAAATATATAAAACTATATACCTTTCAAGACACAATTTTCTTGGCCTATCTATGTGCAAAGGTCCTTTTCAAATTTATAAGCCTATCGAGGTTATAAATGCAATGCCTTGATAGAGACTTAGCGTTTTCCCTATCTAGGTTATAAATGCAATGCCTTGACGAAGACTTAGGGTTTTCCCAAAGGTTAAAGAATAAGGGTACATGAGGTATGAATAGAGAGATGAAATCGTAAATATAGTTTTCAAACCTATTAAATGTGGCCATGAATAACATTAGCAAGGTTTAAGGGTGAAATCCTAAGGGTAACATAACATATAAAGTACCAAACGTTACAAGAGAGAGGATTATGAACATCTAACATAAGAAAGAAAAGAAGTGAAGTCATTCAATGTTTGAGCAAAAGAAGGTGTGATTTCTATATTTACGAGTACCTTAAGGGTTTCTATCTTACATATATTCCAACCTTAGAGGTTACATATGTTATCAAGGGCTTCACACATAAGGCTAACTCATGGTTGGTATGTACCAAGTTACGTATATCAAGACTTGGTTTCATTTCAATGTTAGTAAACAAAACTGTTGTCTTGTAGAAGCATTTCAATGCTAGTTATCAAGAGGATAAGTGTGTTTAAAATGTAGCTCAATAAGACAACAAACTATCTAGCTTGAAAGTATAGTCCTAAACTTTATGATATGATACAATGTCAAACAAGTTGTTTTCTATTTGTACAATCCAACATCTAGAGGCGACAATTACACTATGATTATAGTTCCATCATAGTGTTAGCCTTGAAGTATAATTGTGTGTTGTGTGTTGAATTGTAAAATGACTAAAACTGTTTTCATAAACAATATCTTGATAAGACCAATAATTGTTTTTACAATGTTGGCTTCAAAGTACAATTGTGTACAACTGCTATTGTAATTAGCTTCAAAGTACAATTGATAGTAAGTTATTACAGCCCTAGCTTGAAGGTACATTTGTGTAATTAGTGCTATGACATAACAAAATAGAGGTAGTTCACATTTGATTTCTAGTCATTGATTATAGTTAGTAGTCATATTCTACCAATGATGGTGGTATAAAAATGTTCTAAACAAACCTCTTTCAAGGTTCAATGCAACAAGCTTTCTTTCCAAAAATATAACTATAAAGCCAAACCTCATGCTTCAATTGCACATGAATGGAGAGACATATGGCTTTGTCACAAAATTTTAACTTCTTGGTTTGTATAATTAGTGCTTATTTGCTAGAGCAAGTTAGAACTAAAATCACGAATATTGATTCAAATCCTTGTAATTAAACATTGTGATAGTAGTCTATACAATTGTTCAAAAACTTAGATAAGAAATAGATGAAATGATTGATTACATAAACTATTGCCTCACTTAATGCTCACTCGTAAGTTACTACCTGAATGGGAAATTGGTATCTCAAGGTCGGTTAATATGGTTTCGATTCAATTATTTGATTCAAATCCTTGTAATTAAACATTGTGATAGTAGTCTATACAATTGTTCAAAAACTTAGATAAGAAATAGATGAAATGATTGATTACATAAACTATTGCCTCACTTAATGCTCACTCGTAAGTTACTACCTGAATGGGAAATTGGTATCTCAAGGTCGGTTAATATGGTTTCGATTCAATTATAATATTTCACTTGAAATGGAAGAACATATTAGAATCAGCCATGTACAACTTGAAACATCGATGTCTATTGGGAAACCTTGATCAAAGAGTTGCCAAATAGAGCTCCTTTCAAGAATGCATAATCTGTGTGAACACAATCTTGACTTTAGCATTTATTCAATTATGGAGTTTCATGTAATGATAGGTCTCTAGGATTTATACAATAATTTCATCAAGTCACGTTTATTAGGTTATTGATAGTGTGCATCATTTATGATAAACATTTGTTTAAGAACTTGTCTTTTGCAAATTTTTCTTTAACAATGCAAATAAAAAAACAAACCCACAAAAGGATTCATTTCCTTTAACTTCTACAT
The DNA here is from genome assembly GCF_053477565.2 of Lygodium microphyllum. Lineage (NCBI taxonomy): Eukaryota > Viridiplantae > Streptophyta > Polypodiopsida > Schizaeales > Lygodiaceae > Lygodium > Lygodium microphyllum. The sequence goes on from NC_141164.1 coordinate 91,841,774, forward strand.
GTATTTGAACTTAGAGCTAGGTTATAGGAATACACATACAAATACAATATGAACAAGAAGCTCAAGGGTGGACAATCGACAAATGAGTTGTACTAATTATGCCAATAACAAAATTAAATTATCCCTAGCTAGGCATATCTATGTGCACATGAAAATAACATTCTAAAGATGAAAAAGTGCCCCGGTAACCCTCAGCACATTTGCACATGTCATTACCATAGTATGATAACAAACCCCTCGTGGGCATGATGAGTTGAATAAGTGAGTTGGTGTATATGGATAGGGTAAGTGCCCAACTCAATGGACTTCGATATAAATTCCCAAATAGGAGTAAGTCTGAAGCTTTACAAAAAGCTTCAAGATTCTAAAAGATCTACCCCTTTGTTGGCATATAAGGCTGCTAATTACATTGACTCTCCCTAACATACTCCTCTTTATACTCTATGTGAGGATGAATCATTTTAACATGAAGGCAAAATGCACCTTTTATCCACGTGCATAGGAGAGTATTTCCTCCTCTATGAGTACCTATTTTAGGTGTAGTTAGCAAATAGGGTTGATTTTTTTCCACACTCTTGCACTACTTAAAGCATGAAATCATGCAAATCACTAGGGTAAGGGGGCCAATGCCCTTAACTATGTCAATTTATTGCCCAAATTTCAAAGACTTGTGGGCTAGTAAAAGACCAAAAAGCCAATCATCTCATTAGAGGAGGTTAAGCACTTTCCAATCCAGAATTTCCATATGATGTGTCTTTAATTGTGCACTCTAGAATCAAAATAAAAAATGAATGCATTCTACATAGTTTGGACATGCTTAGAACCCCAAGAACACATAAAGTGGAAAACAACCTTCATGCGTGGTTGCACAAAATTTCACTATTTTGGCTTTCCAAAAATCTAGCTTCTTGAACACATGGTGGGTCTAATCACATGGTGCCAAATACGGGCACAAGGGACCATACTTTTCTTGCTATCATGTAAGAAAGAAAGTGAGACAAGAGGCCTCTTCACTAGTAGTACAAAAGAAGGAAGAGCCATTAAAAATATTGCAATTTGATATTGTAGAAGTAAGAGGAAGACCACCCTCTAACATTCTCAAATACAAACTTTTTATTTCAAAGGGGTTTTGTTAAGCCCACCTGGCATCACTACATATTTCCACCAACCTTTGCCCTTATGAATGCCCCAAGTGTGATTACCCTTTAGTGCCAACAATCTTGATCTTTGTTAAGAAAATGATATATCTAGCTCAAAGATGCACAGTCTATCAACAATCACCCTTTGATTTTCTAATCCTACCAGGGGCTATTTTAATTTAAGAGGGGAGAGGGCTACTAAACATGTAAAGAAGCTAAAATAGTTTCCCATAAGGGAGAATAACCTCTAGGAACACAAAACAACCTTTGAATTGACTAGAAGGACATCATAGTGGGTTGCACGAGCAATATTACATTGATAATAATAATCAATCCAAGCCTTGTCATTATATTCAACATGACCAGAGCTTCATTCGCCTTTCTATGAAACAAGTTGTGAAATAGCCAATGATTCTGTAACATCCCCACGTCTTCAAAAACAATTTTTTTTTCTTCAACAAACAAATTTTTGGTTAGTTAAGACTAAAATGTTAGTTGGTAATAGGTTAGTTTATAAGTTAGTAAGTTAGTAGGTAAGAAGGTTAGTAAAATGATATATAACTTATATATTATATAAGTTATATAATAGTTACTTATTATAGACGTTATACGTTATAATTAACATTAATAAAACGTTATGAAATGACTAGTCATCATCGCCAAAAAGGTCACCACCTCCCGAATTCATATGACGAACAGGCCGCGATCATCATCATCATTGACACCATCATCATTGACGTCATCATCACCATTTTAATCGACACATAAAGAAGCTCCCAATCTAAAACCGAGAGAGAAAGAATTATCATCTCAAAAAGGAAGGAGAAAGAGAAGGGAAGGGAGAGATAATGCGTACTCCCTTTTGCCTATATAAAGGCATACCCTCCACTCAAAAACATAGAAGGAAGATGCTCTGAGAGGCTAGGAGAGAGAGTTAGTGAGAAAAGGGAGTTAGTGAGAATAGGGAGTTAGTGAGAATAGAGAGTTAGTGAAAGAGCGAGTTAACTTATTCCCCCCCCCCCCCAAAGATCATCAACACGGAAATCTTCTCTCACGCTCTCCCATCTCAAGTTCAACCCTCCTTCTTTATCTTTCAATCCCACTCTCAACGATGGCACAAAAGCAACAAGGTACAAAGACCATGAGAACCACCGCAACTAGCCAAGGAACGGGTATTGTTAGAGATGCGAGAGTGCTCGAGGTTGTTGGAATTGCCACTACCAATGGAACATCGGGTGTGGTGAATGCAATTGCAAGCAAAGACGAAATTCCTAATGTCGTTGCGCTAAACCAGGTTACTCACGTCTCAGAAATAGGCTATTGTTTTCATATCAACACATAAAATATCGAGTTTTTTGCCAAAATCTTACATAAAATGTTAGCTTTTGCATTAAATAGTGCATGAACTACTTGTTAGATTGCATGGACAATATCCATATGAAAATTAAGCACATAAAATATTGGCTTCCATACTTGCACTTACATGAAATGACAACTTCCATCTAGAATGTGCATTAGTGCATGCATAAATTGATAACCACTACCTATGATTTGTAGGTACATGTCATGGAAAAGATTAGTCAAAATATAATCCATAGAATCATGATAGAAATAGTTGTAGGTGGATATTGCATAGGTTGTGAAGTAGAAAACTACACTAGATACTAAACTATTAGGTAGTTTTGTGTAGATGGTTGCATAAACAAAGAACTTAGTATTATGGAACAATCTATGCGATAGGATAATGTGAATAGAATTGCAAGCTATGCATTAGTTAGTACACCAAAAATAATTTCTAGTTGCACTGCACGAAATGAGTAAAGGACTATATGCGCACTCGAGATTAGTTTAATGTAAAGATAAAGTAAAATAGCTCGATATATCTATTGTCGAACGCGACAAGATTAAGTATTGAATAACACTTTGTTATATAAAAGTAAATCACTACAAGATATAGGCCTTATACTGACGTTAAAAGCGACGAAAATATAAATAAAGAAATTTGTCCCCGTCGTCGCAAAAAGCGTCGTTATTGGCGACGCAATAGAATAGTCGGTATTAGCGTCGTTTATCAGCGTCGCTATAGCGATGCTGATAATGACGCTTAGCGACGCTAATAACGATGCCAATAACGACGCGTGCAAGTAAATTTGCGACACTAATAGCGATGGTAACATGGAATTTTTTTTGTGGCATGGCAGTATAGCACTATGTGCTTTATTTGGGCCATACAAAATAGTTTATGCACTGTGTACAATGCTCGTGTAAATAAAGACAAAGTGTACTTAAATCATAACACTCATACATGAAATAAATATACGATCGCATAATGAAAGTGACTGGTACAATCATAGAAAGATATCACTACTACATAGAAAATGTCTACACAACCAAAAAAGAAGGGTGTGTGAGCTCCAGGGATCCAAGGGCGAGCTATAGATCATCGCCATCCGAAAGCTCATCCCACCGCAAAGGAGCATCGAACGGACTCTACAAAAAAAGAAACAACTACACATCAGTCCACCATACAATAATGCATTCTAATTAAACATGGTAACTACGGATAAGAAAGATGAGTGACTTACAGGGTTGATCAATGCAGTGAGACCGTGCCTCTCTGCATATCGAGTCTCAAGGCTAGTCGAATCGTGATTTGTAATGGAGTGCTCCAAAGGAAACAAAATACTAACTGTTAGAAACATGATTGTCAGTACAAAGGATATTGCAAAAAAATAAGCAAGCAAAACAAAAGAAAAACTTACAAAGTCCTCCAGATATATCCTATGGCTGCCACTCCCAAGATGATGGACCACTTCGGCCTCTAGTCGTGCCCTCGCCGCCTCGCGCTGCTGTCTCCAACATCTTGGAGAATCTGTAGCCTCCTCCCTTAATTGGCGCCAGTCATCCGCGTCTAGCCACTCAGGCTTTGCAGCCCCACTCTTGAGTGCCTTGCATGCGTCCGATCGTCTGTGTGACATATATGCACGCATGCACTCCATCATCCAGCCCGTAGAAAACCTATCTGTTGCGGCTCTGGTACCGGAAACTCCTCATGCAAGGATTCTACTATGTAGTCCTTGCTCCCCTCTGGTATGTTTTTGTAATGATCCAAGGCGTTGTGCCAAAAAACTTGTTGGCACAACTCTCTCATGCGAGCCATCACCTTCCTACCCTCATCATTCATGATGATGGCTCCTGACCTATTATCTACAAGGTAGGCATATCCCTCAAAGGTATGCCTAAGATGGGTCCTCTCCCATCTGCGACCACGCTCCTGGGCATATCCAGGAGACCCCTGTACATCTTGTGTACCGACCGGGGTAGTATCTATCGGTGTAGCACCCATAGGGGTGCCACTTATACGGATGGCTGAGCAAAAGCGGAGACACCGCGTCTGTGCCTCCACAGCAACCACTTGAGCCACGGTCTCTCGAACCGCCACGAGAGCGAGGAGTAGCACCTGTATCCTGAGCCAAACGCGGGCTCATTGCATCCGTATCTCTATATCATCCCCCTGATCCTAAAGCACTCCCTTCATCTGGCCCAAGTCTAGAGCATTGACCTTGTCTGCTCGAAACTGAAGCATCTGATCATGCCGAAGTAGATCTAGTAGAGTGACTCGACGATGTCCGAGACAGCTCCTAGTCTGCCATGTCTCTGAATCTTGCCATCTGATCTGGAGACATACACGTGAAGATATCTTGCAACTCCTCATTGCTCATCCCTCAACTCATCTTGATGATTTAAGTATCCACAAAGGTCACCTACACAGACAAAAAATGATATTAGCATAATCAATTTAAATCATACAAAGCACGGTAATATAAATATTTAAAAAATGATCTTACTTAAAATGCATATATTATGTATCCTTATAAGTGATTAGTCAACGAATTGGGTAAGTGGATGCTCTAAGTATGAAGTATCCCATGGTCCCGTGTCAATCTCTTGATACAACTCGTCATAAATTGGAAGGTCGATAGACATGTCACCACAAAAGGATGAGTCCACCTCGTTCTCAAAGAATTCTTGGACTCCTGTATTTCCATCATTGTTACCCGATGCTGGCTCCTCTACATGCTCCAAGCTTTCGGTGGCCTCCACCCCTTGCAAGATCGGCCCCTCTATTTGCATATTGTCCTCATCTATGCTCGGAACATCGCTTTGATCATATACTCTCGCACTTCAGGGAGCTGAAGGTATAATATACCACCATCAAGGTTGTCAAGAGTTTGGATAGAAGATTACCTGTTCACAAATATGTACAAGAGAGATTTAACTATTGTGACATGTATCATGTCGTAATACAATAACAAACAAATGAGTTCATGCACCTGTTTACAATGGGCCGGCAACACAAAGGTGTCGCACAAATCCGTCCTTTTTTTTTGGAATCTATTTCGAGAAATCCAAATGGACCTCGTCGAACTGTTGCTCCAGCTCCTTCAAACCACTTTAAACCATTGCATATCGAATAGTATCATGGAGAAGCTACGGTAATCCATGTGGCTCCATGCACGTGAATCCGTTGATATTCATTGAACTCCATTTGTGGACCTATTCTGCGCATGCCACGTTGTCAAGCTCGCCATGCCGGACGTACGAAACATGTGGTTTATGCGGGGAATAAGCGGAAAGTGTCTAAGAACTTTTTGAGGGATGGTTTGCCCTTGCAAGTCCTATCGATACCTGTGAGAACCACACTTTGGACATGTCTCCATAGTCTCATATTCTCCTCAAAATAGTATGCAATCGTTGATACATGCATGGATGTTGTTGTAGTCCATGCCAAGCTTTCTAAAACATGCCGTGCATCATCACGAGATGCAGGCATGGTATTTGTAAGTAGTAATATATGATATTTAAATAACCTAAAAAAAATCATAAAACACATTGAAAAAGCACAAATGTTTTTAATGATAGTGCCGAAAAGAAATCAACGAAGCGTATGTAGAAGGTACCTGATCAACTCGGTCACACTCGCATTGCTCCACCCATATTTTGCTTGCACACTTAGGAGTGCAAGCAATGTCTTCATGCGAGATACTCAGTACCCATCATATAATGGTATGGAGGCTTCCTCTCTAAGTGGATCAGAAGTCTCGACATCGATGGAATTAATGTATCAATCATTGCCTCCATTTCAGGCTCCAAGATTGTAGGTAAGTCTCGAAGGCTGTCTGTCTTCTCTGGCATTGACGGTATAGATTGGGTAGTACATTCCAAGTGGTGGATTGGCTCAGGCACTCCATCCATCGCACGCCCACGAACTCTTCTAATTGGCTGCAAAGGGTGCACTCCTCCTTGGGACGAGACGTCACCTCCCTAGACAGAAAATTTGCCAACCACACCAATCTTTTTGTATATGGTATTCAATTAGCTTGTGAGTACAATGAATGATTGATATTAACTTTTCTTACCGTTTGCTGAAAATCCAAGATCGCCTGATCAATGATCTCAGATTGAAACTCGCCGAAGCGTCGTACGTGTTCTATAGACAATCAATGTTTTCGTCTAATTGCCAGCTTACATTGAGAGCAAGGACATGGGACACGCTGATTAAGATACGCCTTGTGATCTTGAACATCAAGATCTTCATCGTTTTCCATTTTGTCTGCGTTATGACAAACAATTTGTTTTTGTTATTAATTTTTTTTTTCCTTAAATTATTTGAGAAGGGATTTCTTCTCTTGTAACTCAGCATAAATTAACGTATGTAAAGTTTCCACCCACCCACCCACAAATTAACGTATGTCGGAGTATTTCCCGTCTCATGATGTTGCACCAAACCTCACTGGATCTCGCCACTACTCTCTCTTTGTTTTTTATCTATTCATTATCTCCTCTCCTTCCATCTCTCTCTCTTTTTCTCTTTCTTTATTATGCTGTATGTTTATTCCCTCTCTCTCGTTCCTTCTTCCTTTTTCTCTTCCTCCCCCTCTCTCATTTTCTTTAACAAAACATATATCTCTCTACAACAACAACAACAACTAAGAAAACTAGACAACAACAACAACACAATAAAAAATAAGACAACCACTACTACTACTATAACCACGACTACGACGACTATGACTATGACCACGACTACGATTATGACCACGACCATGACTACGATTACAACTATGACTACAACCACGACTACGACTATGATGACTAGGACGACTAGGATGACGATGACGACGATGACCACGACCACGACTACCACTACCACTACCACTACCACTACCACTATTGATGCCATGAGACATATTCAACGGTGGATTCCGTGAGGTTTGCGGTGGATTCTGTAAAATTATATTTGTTGCCACTGGGGTTCATACACAAGGTGGATTCCTTATGCAAAAAGTCGATGGGGACGCATGTCCTTTTCAGGTGTCTTGTTAATTTAATGTGTAAGTGGGTGATTCCATAGCGGGTGATTCTGCAAAATACATATTTAAATTAATGGACGTTTATGAGTTTAGAGTGCGCACTCGTAATAAATTAAGGTTAGGATTGAGTTCTAACCAATTTATTTACTTTGTAGCTGAAGACTGCTAAGTATTCACTGTTGTCGGTTTAATTTTATTATTTTCTAACAATTGTGAATGCTTTAGTTGATGTGTAGAGAGCAGGCAGCGGTGGCGTTGGGTAATACTGGGCGATAGCGTGTATTCAAGTTATTTAGAAGAAATTATCATTTTTGATGGGCGCACATCTTAGGCGTGGCGCCAATATTTATTTTGTCGTGCTTATTTATTGAAGCGCCTGATATTTATTTATTATTTTGTATGCGCATGGGTGTACGATTTAAATATTTATTATTAGACATTGTATTTGGGCACAGTCCGACTCTTTGAGCGCCCAACAGCTTTTAGTGGGACAAAAGCAAATAAAAAAGCTAAAACGTGCTAATTGTAAATTGGGCTATTTTTTAAGCTTGGAGATGAATAATATATCAAATACATGCTTTGTGGAGCACTCACACAAGCCATGGGGGGAGATTATACTCAATTGGTTTTTTGCTTCATGTCGTGCAAGTATTCTCTCTTGTTTTTTTGTGCAAAAGTAGAGTTCTTTTGTTCTTGGGGACCTTTCGGCGCTCGCTACGCACGTATACAGCTCCGATCTCTACACCAGTGGTATTAGAGCGAAGCTGAGATTGAGAGCTTCCAATTGCTTACCATCTCACATGAAGGCAGAGCTCCTGGAACGATCAAGCTCGCAAAGGACCGACCTTTACAGGCGGAGGACCACGCAGGAAGCTTCTTCATCAACACGTTTTTTTTTTCAAGACCAGAGAAGACAGATAAGTGAATTTAAGCTTAAAATATTAATAAGCTTTTTAGTAAAGCTTAATCCTCCCAAATCTCAGCGATGACGACGACGGTATGTACTCGTGGGCGCTAAATCCGCCGTCAACATCTTCTTGTCCCGATTTGATTCATAAAAAAATTCAAGCTTTTTAAATAAAGCTTAATACTCTAAGGTTCCTAAAGCTTCAAAGTCAATCTTAAAATTCCTCCTTAGCTGGCATTCACACTGGGTCAATCCTGAACTCGACTTCAATCTCTTGCAAGCCCCTGTTCACACCTGTAGACTGACAGAACCAAATTCTAGCAAATAGATTGCTACCCACAGTCTACACTCACGAATTATCTTCCTGGAAGACGACCGTGCTATCAAATTCTGCATCCGCAGAAGAAATACTACAAAAAATCCATTTTAAAAAAAAGCATTGTAAACCCGACTTTGAGCTACGCTCATCCCGCTAACAAGATTTCAAGTGTGTGAGGTCTTTTGGAATTTTGTAATGTCCGATCAAACCATGGAAGATTTTATGGCTGAAGGTGACCTACCTGAACCAACGATAGAGCAAAAACTGGATTTGATTATGATGCAACTTCAAGAGGAACGAAGGGCATGTCAAACTTTGCAAGCTCAATTGGCCAATCTGCAACGATCTACCGCCAACCAAGATGGGCCGCAATTTGAAGATCTTATACGACATACGATCAATGCAACACTTGAAGCACAATCTATTTGGAAAGAAACAAAGATAAGTAAAATAAACTTCAAAATTTGTACTTTCAATGGGTCACACGAAGGAAAGACTGTACTTGCTTTTATCAGTCAATTTGATGATTATTTCCATAAAGAACAGTATGCTGAGAAAGACAAAAGTAAGCATGTCATTAATCATCTAGTGGATAGAGCATTCCTATGGTGGATTGTTGTCCACAAGAGCATTGATTGTCCTATTGCTTGGGAGACTTTCCAAAAGAAATTTTTGCGAATTTCCTTCCACCCCAATTCCATGAAAAAGTAATTAAACAATGGGATCTTCTACAACAGAGGGATTGTGAGTCTATTTCACAATATACCGAGCATTTTTAGAATGCTTTATTGCAACTTCGAATGCTCGAAGATGTACTTGAGGCAACCCATAAATGCAAGTTTATGTCTGGCTTACTTGGACATTTTTATGCGGAGGTGAACATGTTCAAGCCGACGACTCTCGAAGATGCAATTTCCTTGGCCCATGACACTGAAGACAAAATTTGAGGACGAGAGAAGCGACCACAAAAATTTCAAACTAATGGTAACTTTGGTTCAAAACAATTCAATTCAAATTTTCAAATTGTTTTCTTCCATCTTCATTCCGTAAATCTTAGACACGACCACTTGCTTTACCATCAAACACAAATCTAAACCCTAAACCATCTTTCCAGTAAAATCCCAACATTCCTAAACTTTTCGCTATTACCAATAATGTATCTAAAGCCAAACCCATAGTCTGTTACAACCTGGACATCTAGCGGTTGGTCAAAGAATTGAATTTACATATTGTTTCTACTCATTATCTCATCAAGGCTATATTCTTAGGCACTAGATACAATGGAACACAAGAAGTGCATAACTTAGAAATTAAAATTGGTGATTATGTTGAACGTAGAAATTTATTAGTTGTGCCTTTGCAATCTAGTGACATTATCTTAGGAATTCCTTGGCGTCATCAGTACAATCCCGATATAGATTATTCAACGCATTCAATGAAGATTCATTCTAATGGGAAACAAATCACATTGCATGGTATGCACACTTTCGATAATTTTCCATTGCTTAGTCATACACAGGCTAAACGTGCATTACAAAAAGGTAGCAAATCTTATTTAATATGGGTGAATGAAATTGAAGGTAAAGAAAATCAGATGCATCCTAAGCACGCACAATTTCTTTCACAATTTCAAGATTGTTTTGATGTTGACTTACCACCTATACGTCCCGAAGATCACAAAATAGACCTAGTTCCTAGATCACAACCACCATGTAAAGCACCATATAGACATAACCAAATTGAACAGAAAGAAATTCAAGCCCAAGTTGAAGAATTGTTAACCCGAGGACTTATTAGACCTAGTAGTTCTCCATTTGGTACACCTATCCTATTAGTGAAGAAGAAAAATAATACCTATAGGATGTGCATTGATTATCGTGTCCTAAATAAGATCGCTGTTAAGAATAGATATCCGATTCCTAGGGTAGATAATCTTATGGACAAACTACAAGGATCTGCAATATTTAGCAAGATAGGTCTTAAATCTGGATACCATCAAGTACGATTGGACACATCTCATATATTCAAAATTGCATTTAGAACACAATTTGGACACTATGAATTTCTTGTTATGCCTTTTTGTTTAACTAATGTACCAGCCATATTCAGTCGTACGATGAATCGCATATTTTTGAAGCATCAGCATTATCTCATTGTTTTCTTTGATGACATATTGGTTTTCAGTAAGAATGAGAACGAGCATTATGAACATTTATCTTTGGTTTTCAAATTATTGAAAGAGAATCAATTATATGCTAATCCTGAAAAGAGTGATTTTTTCCAAACACAAATTGAATACCTAGGACATATTGTTTCATCTGAATGTATTAAAGTTGACCCTAAAAAGATAGAAGCAATTTTGAAGTGGCCGATACCTAAAAATGTGCACGAGTTACGTTCTTTCTTAGGTCTTGCTAGCTTTTACATAAAAATTGTGAGAAATTTTTCAACATGCTTTAACCCATGCTCCTATATTGCAATTACCTAACTTCAATAGATCATTTTTTCTAGTAGTCACTAATGCTAGTGGATCTGGAATAGGAGCAGTCCTTATGCAAGATTCTCATCCCATAGCCTACTCTAGCTGCAAACTTAAACCCTCTGAACTTAAGTATTCTACCTATGAAAAGGAATTGCTAGTTGTAGTATAAGCTTTACATCAATGGAAATACTATTTAATGGGATTTGAATTCATGATCAAAACTTACCAACAAAGCATTAAACATCTCGTTAGTCAACCACAAATATTTGATCGACACATTGAATGGACTGCTTTTATTCAAAGTTTTCATCCATTCATATAATATCAACTCGGAAAAGAGAATGTTGTTGCTGATGCTTTAAGTAGAAGACCGAATATTCATAATATCTCTGCGATATCTTTTGACTCTCTTCTTCCTATGAAAGATACCTATGACCAAGACCCTAGTTTTCAAGCTAATTGGAATAAATTAGTTACAAATAACTGGATTCCCATTGATTCATTGTCTTATGAAAAAAGATTACATGTAACTATTTCATTTCGATAATTTGTTTTGCATGAAATTCATTGTCCCCCATGCCAAGGCCATAGAGGAATTATTTCTACTTTGCGTACACTGATTGAAGATTTTTATTGGCCACACATGGAATCTGATGTATCTAACTTTGTATCTGAATGCTTAATTTTCCAAAGAGTTAAATGACACCATGGTAAACAATATGGTTTATTAATGCCTTTACCAATTCCAGAATGACCATGGGAACAGATCTCAATGGATTTTATCACTAGTTTGCCTAACACTAAAGCTAATCATGACATGATTTGGACTATTGTTGATAGGTTTAGCAAACAAGCATATTTCATTCCATGCAAGAAAATGTTAACTGCATCTCAAGCTACTCAATTGTTCTTGAAAACTGTTTTCACTAATCATGGTTTGCCAAAAGTTATTATTTCTGACCGTGATTCTAGATTCTACAATAATTTTTGGATTACTTTGTTTGCTAATTTAGGAACAAAGATTGATTTTTCATCTACATTTCATCCTGAAATAAATGGGCAAACAAAAGCTACTAACAGTACAATTTTAGATCTTTTGCGTGCATACACAATTTCAAAACCACAAACATGGGATACACATTTACATTTACTTCAGTTTACATACAACAGCACACCACATATAGCTATATAGAAAGCACCATTTAAAATTATTTATGGATATAGATTACCTATCCCTGTTACATCATTGTCAAACAAAGTTCAAGCTGCTGATGATATTGCTAACATGCATGCTACTATTTTTGATGAAGTTAAAGATATGATTGCGAAAGCCCAGCAATTATATACAAAATAAGCCAATAAGAAAAGAAAAGCTATGAGTTTCAAAGTTGATGATTATGTTTGGTTACGTATTGAAAAGCGAAGATTACAAAGTGTTGGCAAACACCCTATTGTAAAGTTAGCTCCTAGATTTTATGGACCTTTCAAGATCATTCACAAAATCAATGACAATGCATTTAAACTAGAATTACCACAACACTGAAAAATCCACAACAATTTTCATATTAGTTTGCTACGACCTTTTAGAGACCAATTACCTGTACATCCTGTTTATGAAAATCCTCCTTTGCTAGAAGAAGAAACTGAAATCCTTGAACCATAAACTATTCTAGATACTAACTTTATGACCACTAGAACTGGCCGTAGATATTCTAGATATTTGGTTAAGTTTAAAAATCATCCTGTTGAAGAGGCCCAATGGATACACGCTCGAGACCTAAGTGCTTACCCCTCACTATTGGCTCCACATTGAGCTAATAGCAATTGAGGACAATTGCTATTCCACCTCGGGGGTATGATGCCAGGAGGCATATTTCACGGCGGATTTCGTAAAATTATATTTGTTGCCGGGGCTCATACACAAGGTGGATTCCTTGTGCGAAAAGTTAATGGGGATGCCTGTCCTTTTCAGACGTCTTGTTAATTTAATGTGCAAGTGGGTGATTCCATAGCGGGTGATTCTGCAAAATACATATTTAAATTAATAGACACTTATGAGTTTAGAGTACCCACTCGTAATAAATTAAGGTTAGGATTGAGTTCTAACAAATTTATTTATTTTGTAGCTGAAGACTGCTATGTATTCACTATTGTCGGTTTAATTTTATTATTTTCTAACAATTGTGAATGCTTTAGTTGATGTGTAGAACAGGCAGTGATGGCATTGGGAAGCACTGGGCGATAGCGTGTATTTAAGTTATTTAGAAGAAATTATCATTTTTGATGGGCGCGCATCTTAGACGTGGCACAAATATTTATTTTGTCGCGCTTATTTATTGAAGCACTTGATATTTATTTATTATTTTGTATGCGCATGGGTACACTATTTAAATATTTGTTATTGGACATTGTATTTGGGTACAGCTCGACTCTTTGGACGCCCAATAGCTTTAATTCTTTAGTGGGACAAAAGTAAACAAAAAAGCTAAAGCGTGATAATTGTAAATTGGGCTATTTTTTGAGCTTGGAGATGAATAATATATCAAATACATGCTTTGTGGAGCGCTCACACAAGGCATGGGGGGAGATTGTACCCAATTGGTTTTTTGCTTCATGTCGTGCAAGTATTCTCTCTTGTTTTTTTGTGCAAAAGTAAAATTCTTTTGTTCTTGGGGACCTTCCAGCGCTCACTACGCATGCATATAGCATCCGATCTGTGCACCAACTATAATAAACAAGAAAAGAAGAAAAAACTACTACTACTACCACTACTACAACAACAACAACAAATAAGAAAACTAGATAATAATAAACAAGAAAATAAAAAAAACTATTACTACAACAACAACAACAACAATAACAACAACAACAAACAAGAAAACCACCACTACTACTATAACCACGACTACAACGACTAGGACTAGGACTAGGACTATGACCACGACCACGACTATGACTACGACAACGACTATCACTACCACTACCACTACCACTACCACTACCACTACCACTATAATAAATAAGAAAAGAAGAAAAAACAACAACAACAACAACTACTACTACTACTACAATAACAATAAATAAGAAAGGAAGAAAAAACTACTACTACTACTACTACTACAAAAAAAGAAAACTAAACAATAATAAACAAGAAAAGAAAAAAAACTACTACTACTACTACAACAACAACAAACAAGAAAACAACAACCTCTCCCTCCTCTCTCTCCCTCCCTCTCCCTCTCCCTCTCTTTCTCTCTTTTAATGTTTTCTCCCTTTCTCTCTCGTTCTTTCTTTCCTTTTCTCTCTTCCTCTCCCTCCCTCACCCTCTTTCTCTCTTTCTCTCTTTTTCTATTATGTTTAATGTTTTTTCTCTTATCTCCTCTCCCTCTCTCATTTCCTCCCTCTCCCTCTCCCTCTCCCTCTCTTTCTCTCTTTTCCTATTATGTTTAATGTTTTTTCTCTCTTCCTCTCCCTCTCTCATTTTCTCTCCCTCCCTCACCCTCACCCTCACCCTCTCTTTCTCTCTTTCCCTATTATGTTTAATGTTTCCCTCTCTTTCCTCTCCCTCTCCCTCTCCCTCTCTCATTTTCTCTCCCTCCCTCCCTCCTTCTCCCTCTCTTTCTCTATTTCCCTATTATGTTTAATGTTTTTTCTCTCTCCTCTCCCTCTCTCATTTCCTTTTCTCTCTTCCTCTCCCTCCCTCTCCCTCTCTTTCTCTCTTTCCCTATTATGTTTAATGTTTTCCTCTCTTTCCTCTCCCTCTCCCTCCCTCTCCCTCTACCTCTCCCTCTCTCATTTCCTCTCCTTCCCTCCCTCCCTCTTTCTCTCTTTCCCTATTATGTTTAATGTTTCCCTCTCTTTCCTCTCCCTCCCTCCCTCTCCCTCTTCCCCTCTTTCTCTCTCATTTCCTCTCCCTCTCTCAATACACATGAATTTTAACAAAAACAAGTAAAAGAGAAAGAGAAAACACAAAAACAAAGCAAAAAGGAACAATGCACTCACCGTAAAGGCTTAAAGAAGGGTTCAACGGCTCCTCTTCGCGATGACGGCTCCTCTTCGCCCTCCGTGTACTTCCTCCTCTTCTTTACGAATGGCAGTGGCGGCGGTGAGAAGCTTTCCTTATCCCTCTTTCTCTCTTTCTCTCCCTCTCTCTCTCCCTCCCCCTCTCAAATGCAAGATGTTCGCTCTTCCTTTCGCTCTCTCTTTCGTGTATGTGCACAAAATAACGCGCTTAGGTTTGAGCCTGCGTTTTTTTTCGTCTGAGTACCGTTGCTATTAGCGTCGCATTTGCGACGCTAATAGCGATGCAAATAGCGACGCCGCTATTTTGCATCGGAAAGCATCGTCGCTATACCTCCATATCCTTGTAGTGAATGTCTATTTAAAAGCCTCGTAAATCGTCTCGTTAGGTTATCATCGTCGTATTTTTTCTAGGTATCAACTAAAGGAAATTCGCTATTTCTTAGGACAATTCATTGTTAAGGAAATATTGGATGGGATCTAAAAATTTGAAGAACAACTTAGACCATCCCAGTGTAATGTATTACCTACAAACCCCAAAATTGAAATGGAGGAATATTGCATATTCTTCAAAATTAGTTTATGTAAAGGTATTGCTTATGTTGGGTAAGTTAGCCCTAAGCCGGAAACTCATGCCTTGCATAACAAAGTTGAAAGAAATATACTCAACACTTCTTTATGGGGAGGAGAATCCGCATTAGATTGTAAGATTACCGTAAGTTAAGGTCTACCTTGATTATGTGAAGCTGTGAGCTACACAATGTGTGATTGTCATTGCATCAATACTATATGTTTGAAAATGATTGTTTGTGTTTGCTAGAATCTAGATCTCTGATTAAAAACATTGACAAACATGAGAAAAGAAAAGATCACGCTAGGCTACCCCCAAGCTAGCTACAAGACCCTACTCCAAGGGGGTCACTTGCTTCGAGAGGCTTAAATTGGCTTTGTAGCAGAAGGTCTATTCGTAGAGATAGTCTCGAGCAGTAGGAAATGTGGATGCCAGAGGGGGGACTCTGGCTGTAAATTTGGCATTACTTCTAGAATCTAACGAGCCCCTTCGTGACCCAGGATGGGATCTTGGAACCTTAATACTAGTTTATAGGGATGGAAGCTTGGTGGGCAGAATACCCTCGTAGAATTCTGTATATCTCATACAAAGTCGAAAATATGAAAATTGTAATAAACTAAATGAATTTGTTTTACTTAAGGATTGTTTGAATTGTATGCATGTCCGTGAGATAAATTATGTGAAGGAACATGTGTTCTAACAGATTAATTAAGGAAGATGGTTATATATGCTTCAATAAATGTGCTATAGGTAATTAAAAAAACTAAAGATGATACTGTCACCAAAGAAAAGCGGGTGGACGTGACCCTAATAGGTCTGTCCAACAGTAGGGTGGTCCCGGTTAGCTGGGAGTTTTTTAAATTTGCAATAGAAATATGAAAACGATAAAATGACTAACTAGTTGCTAAAGTAGAATCGACTTGCATTGTTTTAGGGGGTTAGAATGGGATTTTGCCTTATGGGCAAGAGGGTTGACGTTGCATCAAATTTGTTCCGGAAGGCACTCCAGTTTTGCAAAAAGACCTTACGAAATGTCTATTCTTGAAGCCATCGAACTGAAAGAGCAACTCAAACAATTGCTAGATCAAGGGTATATTCGGCCAAGTAGTTCACCCTAGGAAGCTCCAATATTATTCTAGAAGAAGAAAGATGGAACTCTCCGTCTTTATATCGACTATTGAGGGCTAAACTAGGTAACAATGAAGAATAAATACCCGATCTCAAGAATGACGAGCTTCTTGATCGTCTACAAGGAGCAATGATATTTTCTAAGATCGATCTTCGATCAAGATATTATCAGATCAGAATCAAGGATGAAGATATTCCTAAAACCGCCTTCAACACAAGACATGGTCATTTTGAATTCATTGTGATGTCATTTGGGTTGACAAATGCTCTAGCCACCTTCAACATGCTAATGCAGGACATTTTCAGACCTCATCTTGATGATTTTGTTCTTGTATTCTTTGATGATGTCCTAACTTATTCTAAGGAGGAAGAAGATCATGAACCACATCTTCGCATTGTCCTAGAGATAATGAGAACACATAAGTTGTATGCTAAGAAGAAGAAGTGTGCCTTCTTTAAAAGGAAGATTGAATACTTGGGATTCATAGTGTTTGCCGAAGGTATATTAGTAGATCTTGCCAAGGTCAAGGATATTCAAGTTTGGCCACCCCCAACCACTATTAAGGAAGTGAGAAGTTTTCTAGGTCTAACATGATGGTATAGGATATTCATAAGGAACTATGCCCAAATTGCAGCACCTCTTATAGACCTACTCAAAAAGCAAGTTGCTATTATTTGGACACCAATTGAACAATCTAGCTTTGAGCAACTAAAGCATAGTTTGATAACTACTCCTATCTTAAGGCTACCCGACTTAAGCAAGGAATTTGAGGTTGTCACAGATGCCAACTCTCTTGCATTGGGATGTGTAGTAATGCAGGAAAGTTGTCCCGTAGCTTACTCTTCGAGAAAATTGAAAGTCCATGAAAAGAGTTATGCTACTCATGACCTGGAGTTGTTAGCTGTGATTCATGGTCTCAAATTATGGAGACATTACTTCCTTGGGAATAAGTTTTCCTTAGTCAGATCATAAAAGTCTTAAGTGGATTTTTACTCAGCCTAATCTTAATATGATGCAACGACGATGGATCAAAATTTTGCGGGAGTATGACTTTGAAATAAAGTTTAGACTTGGTAAAGAAAATGTAGTAGCAGATGCCCTTTGTCGTAATGTCTTACTTAATGCTCTTATCACTAAAGAACCATCTAGGGCAGAAACTCTGGCTACAATGGTATCAATGCCGACTAATCCTATCATTGAGTTGACTAAGGATGAGGCAAAGAAGGACCCAAACTATGAACAATTGTTTTGGAAAATTCAGAATAAGGAACAAGATTTCAAATTCAAGACTAAGTATTTGGAATTCTCGACTGATGACGAAGGACTTGTTTATTTTAGAATGAGACTATGCATTCCTTCAAGCCAGACTCTCAAGAGAAGGATACTTTGGGAAGCACACATGATTCTCCAGGACACCTAGGTTATGCAAAAACTCTTAATGCTATCAGTAAAAGCTATTACTGGCAAAGACTCAAGGGTGATGTACTTAAGTATGTTATTAAATGTTTGAGTTGCCAAATAGTACAATCTGAACGTGTCAAGTTACCAAGAAAACTCCAGTCACTTGACATTCCTCAAATGAAATGGGAGTTTATTAGCATGGACTTTCTAGTTGGGTTACCTTATGTTCAAGGAGGATATAACTCATCAATGATGGTGATAGTAGGCATGCTAACAAAGGTTGCTCATCTTATTCCAACCAAAACCAATTACAAAGCTTCAGATATTGCAAGAATTTTTGTAAAAAATATTTTTAGGTTACATGGGTTACCTAAAAGGATCATCAGTGATTGTGATTCTCTTTTCACATCACATTTTTGGAAAAGTCTATTTGAAACCATTGGAACCCAACTTTGTTTCGGTATTGCTTACCATTCACAAACTGATGGGAAGACATAACGAGTTAACTAGGTGATTGAAGATATTCTGTGAGCATATTCCAGTAAGGAACCAAAAAGGTGGATTCAATATCTACCCTTAGTAGAATTTTCTTATAATGCCTCCTATCATCGAAGTATTCAGATGACTCCATTTTAGGCACTACATAGTCAAGATTATTGTACACCACTTAATTTTTTCGATCCTACCCTAAGGGTAGAAGCTTCAAGAAAAATGTTAGAAGAAATGGATAATCAAATCAAGATTATCAGACATGATATTCAAGCACTGCCAAGGACCGACAAAAGGCATATGCTGATCTGGAAAGGCAAGAACGAATCTTCAAAGAAGGAGGCACGGTCTTTGTCTGTGTCCATCTAAAGAAGAGTTCCTTGTCTTTGGGAAAATTTAAGAAGCTAAGTCCAAGATATTGTGGACCCTACAAGGTTCTCAAGTGCTTAGGACCAAGCGCTTACAAGATACAACTCCCTAAGATTTTGAAAATTCACAATGTAATTCATATAAGCTTATTGAAA